>NC_056744.1:659287198-659587198 GCF_019279795.1 Protopterus annectens
AATCCCAACTCCTCTTGATTGAATGAAAGCAACAACCCCTCTCTTCCTCCCTATCATAGCAGAGTAATCACATAACAGCTAACCTCCACCACTGAGATGCGCATGCTCCCTCTGTAGAAGACATGTCACCTGCATTAACACCTTGTTAAGCATCATAATCCCAAGCTGCTGGATGACCTTCTCCCCCATTATTAGATTACACACATTACTGATATTCTAAGAGACTGCATTGAATAAGGCCATCAAAGAAAAATGAGCAAATATTCTGCTTTCCTAAAATCATATAGTGCTGATAATCCAAGAGAATTGTGACTGGGGGCAAACACCTCACCTGCTTTGTCTTAGGCATAGCACTATCATTCTGACTTAGTCTTGCTCCTCCCAGACGTACTAATGTTCCTCATATTGTCAGACCTCTTAATGGGTAAATACCTCATTAAATAAACAAACTAAGCTTCGACAAAGTTACATATGACTATTTAGTATATAAATAAATTCTGTTGTGAAAAATAAGAAAGTTGTTCCTCTTTCTGACCCTTGGCTATGAGTTTTAGACAGTTGCTATGATTTTAATACTCAGAAATTGAGAGGTATGTCTCGCAGACATAGTAAGAAAAGCTATATCCAAAGAAATATCCAGAAAAAAATAATGCATCTATATTCAAAATCTGTTTACATGGAAATGACTTCCTATGGCTGGCATGCATACACTAGCACTCATGTAATATCTCAACTATAAAGGGGAAAAATGTACAAGGAAAATGGAAATGCAGACCCCCTCAAAAAAATATCTGGCGTTGCTTCCATCCAATGCCTAAATTCAACAGTGTATCCTAATCAAAGGTTCTGAAGTTCGGAACATACAATTTTTTTTCCTGACCCACTGCTCAAAACACTTGATAGAATACAAATCATTGAACTGAGTGCATCTTTGGGAAATGAAAAACAGTATTTTGAGGGCTACCCAGCAAAATTGTCTGGTGTTCTTACCTTAAAGGCTGCAAACCCAAATGAGAGGGCAAAACCTTCTCTCACAGGAATAATTAACATGATCCATCAGTTGAGAGCCAATAGCCTTTGAAACTTCAATATCAAACACCACTTTGGAGGAGAAGGAAGTATTACACCACAAATGTCTAGATCATGCACCATGATATAATATGTTAATGCTATAGACAGTGATCGGGGGTATAGTTCCCCATCACAAGCATTACACAAGTGCAAAAACAGTGTCCTAAAGCTACAGTGAAGTAAACAAGAAAAATTCAGCAATAGCTTCATGAAGTGACCTCAAAACAAAGGGAGGAAAATAAGTCAGTGAAATGACAGACTCGATAGTGGAAAGAAAGTAGGGGAAGAAACAAACTTAAGGCTCTGGTCTGAAATGATGCAAATACTCCAAAACTTCACCAAAAACAGGCTAAATAATGTTCATTGCGCATTGTCTTTGCTCATGTGGAGCTTGTCCCCAGTTCACTGGCAGAACAATGATCACAATGTTGTCTAACCTGAACAATTTTGGCATGCTTATCTATAGAAACTCCTCAGACATCAGCTCCCTACCATGTAGATGAGGCATAGACTTCTTTCTAATGTAAATGAACAAAGAGGAGGGAGAGATAACAACAACTGACCAAGGTTACCCATATCACCTTTTAATACATTTTCCCACTAACTTCTGATTTAATTAATCCTGTACAAACCTTTCTCTTCCCAGGTAGTACCTCAATTCCCTACAAAACTTTACCCTTCCTCTCTTTTCCATTTTACAGACCATTTACTATAGACAGTTATCTTGTCCTTCCTGCCAATGTCACTTGGTACAAATATTACTTCAGTACGAGAATGAGAGGACACTATCTGAACATACATGATAGAAAATTTAAGGAAATATGAGGAAGCATTTTATGGAAGTGTTAGTGAATAACTGGAACAACCTTTGCAGGAAAGACGGTGTTAAAAAAGCAATAGTATTCAAAAATGTTTGAAAAAGTGGCAGAGAAAATCTTATACAGAGTTGAAGAAAGCAGAAACATGTTGTATAAGGAACTCTGTAGTTTGGTCATGAAGAAGACAAATGGACAGTCTTGATGAGCTAACCTGTTCTTGTTTGTCATCAGAATATGTATTTGTCTGGTTCTATGCAATGACTACAGTGCATTGAAAGAAGCTGTTTTATGGTTCATTGAGGCCACACTGGGCAAAGCCAAGTTCTGTGGGCCAGACGATTAAAAATGCACTTGCAGAGGAACTGACCAGTTTTCTGCATGACTACTATAACAAACACTTTTCTCTTTTCTCCATGAAGATGGCAATCTCTGAGTTAGTCATAAAATTAGAGGGATGGGCAGGAGGAGCTGCCCCCCACAGAAAATGTGGTTGTGGTACATTGTTTCCATGGAGAAACCATATTTTCTTTAACAGGAATAAAATGGCAAACACACAGATCAAAAGTAAAAGCACTTTATTGAGATGACTATATAGACGGAAACATTTTGGACATGCAGTCCTTCATCAATCAATCCAAGAAATCCAAAACACAAATACACTAATTACAACAATCTGAATTTGTCAGATTGACTTAATTTAATTTTATTGGTTTCAGCTGTTGCCATTTCTTTTTTAAACTGGAACCAAAATGAACCTTCTGTAAAGTCTATATTTTTTACTGACCTGAACCTTCTGCTGCCATTTAGCTTTACGTTGTAAAAGTTCATTATTGTCCCCTACTGTTTTCAGCATGCACTTCCAAGCAATGCAATTTAAATGCTTGATCTAGTCCTTAGTTCTGTATGTGCATAGACAAAACAGTAGATAAAACTGCACATTTAATATCCCTTAAATATTCTGTCATTCTTGTAAGAAGACATTATTTTCCTACATGAAATGAAAAGCACATGCATAATGACATTTTTTACACCGACCCCCTGACTACAGTTCCAAACGCCTTGAAATTAATAATTTTGTTACTCTCATTTATTTATTTATTTATTTAATTGACATTTGTTTACAGGGATGATCCGGATGGGTCTGAATGCACCCATTTTGAGGGAAGGCCGGGGAGAAAAGCTCCAGTTACAATCATATCTATACAAATTATATAATTGGCATAAAAACAGTCGGCATAAAAATAGAGTTTTATGCAATTATAGATTATTATACAGGAATTGTCATGGTATATAAATAACTCATTTGAAACAAGTAATGTTGTGGTTTCCCTTAAGTCTCAAACAATCCACTCACTATACAGGTATAGTGGGTCCAAAACAAAACAGTGTAAAAAATGTCTCTGTGTGGAAGGTTTTCAGTTCCTGTATGTCTAGTTAATCACTGTATATTAAAAAGCGGAAAAAAAATCAGAAAATGGTAGTAGGAGTAGTGAACTTAAAAGCATCCTAAGTCAAAAAAATAAAAAAGTATTTAAAGTATTATTAATATTATACAGAATTATTAACTCTATTAGGAATTCAGAAGTAATCCAAGCAGGGCAGACAGTCTGCTTCCAGTTGAAAACCCTTTGTTAAGCACACAGAACAGTGATTCAAACAAAACAAAAAATAAACAGAATGACAGTTTCATCCCAAACATTCTGACTATATATGTGTTATCAGGTATGGGAGTGGTTTGTTTTGTTGTAAAACAAAGTGTATTGGTATATATGTTAACAAATTCAAATCCCTTTCCCCATCCTTATCTGTGTGATATTCAAGCTGGTACTGTCCTACTTACTAAATGTCCTAATAATTTAAACCTTATGCTCTTTAAATAAAAATTAAAAAAATAATAATAATGATGTGGTACTTCTTATTAAACAGATTTTTATTAAACAAAGTCTGTGAATTTATCAAGGACATTATAATACTTGCTGGGAAATATTTAAACATTAGACCATTTGGCAAATAAAAAGAATTATATTTTGGCATCCAGAAAAAAAAAACACATTGTCCAAAACATAATCTATTTCCATAAATTATTATTAACAAAGATTGCTTTCATCCCCTGTAGGCTTCTTCAGGTCTGTGTACAAGAAATAATAAATAATTAATAATTAATTTGCTAAAAAAACCCTGCAGTATTGGCAATGTCACCAGGAAATGGTGCCAGGCATATTTAAATGTCTGGAAATAGTAATGCCATTGTTACCTTTATACTGAATATACACATTAGCTTTAATTGCCAGTGTCACATTTCTTGAATAAGTAACTGCTGTTTTTTTCCCACCATGAACGTCACTAATACTGTAACACTGAATTCAATAATTTAGTTCGGTATTTCTTCATGTACCTAATTATACAACAGTAAGTTTCAGTACATGTGGTAAAAAAAATGGAAAGGCTGAAAAAGATTTCCTTTAGTTGGTTCTGCTGCAGTATGGTGTCTCTAAACAACATTCTACACACATCTGCAGAGTTTAATAATGTCCACAATATAAGCCCTTCAGATAAATGTCTAAGTATGTAGAGATCTAGGTTCACCATTCTATTTTGGAGTTAACTTTTAACCCTCTGTGTTGTCATTTGTTTGTGTTGGACACACTATGTGGTTGGCAACTACATGCATGCTGTATGGTTTCTATATAATTTAGTAATTCATCAATCCATCCATCAGGCCATAATCCTTTTTCCCCATTTTTGCACATGTGGTTGGGTTTATTTTATTTCCTTAACTTAATATCAAAAAAGGAAATGCTATTCATTTCAAACTTATTATTTCAAAATGTGTGTGGTTGACATAGTTATTACAAATGCATCATGAAACTTTACCCCCCGCAAAAAAAAAAAATAATGTTTAAAACATAAGATCATTGCCTTTTGTAATATTAGCAAGACTAACCATGAGATAAGAAGGTTGGAAATTAAAGCCCTTGTAGAGTTTCAAACATTAACTGTGGATAAAGATGTAGAGTGTCAAACACTCATTGCAGTTAAAAGAAAAAGATCAATTGCCAGAGACAATCTTCTTGCTAAAATCAATACAAGAATTACAATAGCAGCTTCAGAACATCCTCTCCTGTTGCATTCATCAATCTCTTGGCAATAGAACTCCAAACTATGTTTCTTGTTTTCAGCTCCTTTAAATATAAAATGCTTCACATAGGGTTTAGAGAATTACAGAGAAAGATTTTGGCTAAATCACTAGATTATGAAGACAGAAATGATCATATATTCCTTTTAAATTGTATTCATCTTTCAAACAGCTTACATACCCCAGGGCTATTGTACACGGATCTGCAGAATATTACCGAGTTGTACACTCCTCTTGGCTATTCAGCTGGTTTACTATTATTTGGTAGAAATGTAACTGACTGAAATTCAATTTGACTGAAAAGTGATTTGACTGAAAACCCTTGACTGAAATGTCATTCACTGAATCACCAAATCATATAAAACATTATACATAACAAAATACAGCATATTGACAATGTTTTTCAGGGGGCAACCCACCCTGCACCCGCTAAGGGGGGTGTATTTGCCCCTCTTCACCCCTTAATTACATATACTAAATTCATGGTTGCACAACCATAGGGAAAAAAAGAAAAAACACTACACACAGTGAAACAGTGTTGGTACACAAACACAAACATTTATACATTTAGGGGTGCAACATGACAGGGGGCACTGACAGTCCACATATACTCTTTTAGACTCCCCTCCCTTGCAAATCACATTGTCAGAAATTATGCCATCACATACTGTGTATACGCTTTTCTATCATTCATGATTCGGTGAAATAAGGTTTCATCCAAATGGGTTTTCAGTCAAATTGTTTCAGCCATTTGAATTTCAGTCAACATTATATATATATATATATGTATATATATATATATATATATATATATATATATATATATATATATATATATGTATATATATATATATATATATATATATTTATATATATGGGTCTACTTTGTTTAAATGAAAGTACGAGGTGAATCCACCGAAGCTGCATTACAACAAATGCATGAACTGTCGAATTCCTTTCCCTGGTGAAGTGTGCCCTCTCTTCCCTTTAGTGTGATCTCAGAGTTGGTATATTTAAGTAGGGGATGTGGGGAGCGAAGACCCCACTTTGTTGGGCTTACTTTTCCTCTGTTTTGGTTGACTACCATGGTGGCCAAGTTGTTCCTTTCAAAGGGAAAGGAATTCAGCAGTCTGTGTGTTCGTTGTAATGCAGTTTCGGTGGATTCAGCTTGGGTAAGTAAAATTCATTTAAACGTATTTTCGTTTAAATTAAGTAGATCCATATATATATATATATATATATATATATATATATATATATATATATAGCCATATATACATAAAGTCTGAGATCACTGCACCTTAGGGTAGGAAAAATACTACAAGGTGCCATGGTACCACAACCTCTTTTTCTTTCTTATTTTTCTTTCCCTATTTCTTTCTCCTCTTTACAACAGTGGCCTTCAAGCTAAGTCCCTCTGTCTCCATTCCACAAAACTCCCCATTCATTATTCATTCTTCCCAGAGGTAAGAGCCACACAGTCTAGAATGGAGATTGTCAACTATCTGAAACTTTGAAGTTTTATGACTTTAAGGCCCTAACCCCTCTGTGGATGCACATAAACACCCAAGGGCTCGGTATGCAATGGATGTCTGTGAGAGTGTGTCAGTCACTTCTGTGGGTGATGCAACCCCTCAGGACTGCACGTCTCCCTAGAAGACAACACTCATATGTCTTCTCTAGTCTTCATTTGGGAATTCTACAACAGGAACTACTGCCCAGACATGTGCCATATCCCTCTCCCTAATGACAGGCAAACCAGCAAAGCCACATAACTACCCCCCAAGACCAGCTGCAGCAGATGCTCAGTCTGCAACTTACAGTTGGGGTGCCTGGGTTATATTCAGGAGCTGGTACCACAACCTCCATAATATATGTTCCCTCTAACTGTGCTTTCAGTTCATCTGGTCCAAAGCTAATCACTTCAGCCCTCAGGATATAAAAAGTCTCTTTAGGCTGAGATGATTCAAGAACATTTCTGGCCAAATGTTTATTTTTTACTTGTAACTTAGAATTTATAGTGCATGTGGCTATGAATACCTATGCTATTAGGCTATTAGTGTTAAATGCTTTATATAAACACATTTCTGTTTGTAAAGAGTACAAAATGTTTTTGTTGTATGTAGTTTACCATGTTATGGGAGTAAGAAAGATAACTAAAATATAGAGAAGTTGCATAGCAAATTAAACCGAATGCCAGCATTAAGGCTGGTCTTAATGCAACTATTAATTATAAAATGCTTTTAAAGCATCAGATAAATTGCAGAAAGTACATTATTACATATGATTTTGTAATGTTTATAATTTAGCATTGAGCATTAAAGAAGGACCAGTTGGCATAAAGGTTAAGGTATTCACATCCCAGGTACAAGGTTCGATCCTAAGTGCTAGTAAGAGTTTCAAAGATTCAAATCTCCTACTTGTGACTTCAGGAAAAAAATGGCATCATCTGATGAAAGGAACAACTATTTAAATAGATTTGTCAGCATGGAATGTTTAGTCTGATTAAGTCTTCCGTGTTAAGATGAAAGCACATGTTTAATTAAGAGTGTTGTTTATGTTCCATCATGACTGTAATAGTTTTTGGTTTAATATTTTTTTATACTACTCTGACATATGCAGCATTTTTTAACTTAAAGGTACCATGCACTTTTTTTCAGTGTTTCAAAAAAATAGTGTTGCCATGCCATAATATACATCTACAATTATTCTATACAAAATCAACTGTTGGCTTATTGTCAGTTAGAGGGCCCCTTCCATGACCCCATGAAGTCAGTGTTAGGTTCCTAAATGTCCTGGATGCACTTCCCATAAATAAGAACTTCAACTTTCTAGTAGACTTTAACTATCCATCAATTGACTGGGGAGTCCTACACCACCAATGTAGTATATGATCAAGAGTTATTAAACCTAAAAAATAAAAATGTAATGGAACAGATTGTTGCTAGCCTAAGTAGAGGACAAAATATTCTTGACATGGTACTTACAAATGAAGTGTCATCATTCACAAATTCCCTAGTAACTCCCTTTTTGATTAAGTCAGTCCACAGGCTAAAAAACTTTCCCATCAAACTATAAACCCTGTGAAATTAATATATCAGAATTCTCATGTGAACAAATCTCCTCAGACTGTATGATCAAGGCTTGAAATTCACATATAACATCAACCTAGACATTGCCTCAGCAGATGGAGTTACCAAGGGGTTTTGTGCCCACATAAATAAATATATAGAATGGGTAGTCTCATTCAGTCCAAACATAATGGGAAATTTAAAAGTAAAATATGCTGGTGGTCCACCAGCATAAATAAAATCTACAATAAAGAAAAATACTTATTAGAGTATACAAAAGATCTAAGGAAACCAAAGTCAAGGAAAATATTAGGAATTTTACTAAGAATTTTAAAATGGCTATTAGGTCTCCTAAGGCAGATCATGAGCTCAGGTTGTCATCTGAAGCCAAGGACAATTACAAATCCTTCATTAGTTATTTTAGAAAACCAAGAAACAATGCTCAAGAATGTACAGAACTCATGCTAAATGACAAAACTTACTCAGGTCTGGTAGTCATTGCCAATATCATAGTAAATAAATTCAGTGCAAATTTCACTCCTGAGATGACTACCCAAAACCTTGTGATCTCTGTAGCTCTCAACCCACCCATCACACCACCAATAAAGAACAAATATTGAAAGTGTTGTCTGAGGTTAAGAGCACATCCACCATGACACGTGATAACATACCTAGCTGTTTAATAAACAGTACCAAACTTGCCCTGATGCAACATAAGCTATTTAACCTGAGCCTGGCTACAGGCTTATTCCTGCAAGTATGGCATACAACAATGATGATGACATTCCATAAAGGTGGCACTATTACAATCGACCCTGAACATGATAGGCCCATCAGCCTGATGAGTCTCATTTGTAAGGCTGTAGAATGTGTTATAACTGACTTGTTTAACATCAACATTAAAAATCTTATCAGGCTATATCTAAAGCAATTTGGTTTTGTAAATGGTAGATCTTATTTAATGAACCTTGTTAACTTATTTGAGATGATAACACAAGCTGCTGACAGTGGTTACACTGGACACACAGCTTACCTTAATCTGGCCAAGGCATTTGAGACCATCCCCCATAACTGCAAACTGGGAGTCATTGCCAAATTCCCCTCTGTCGCAGAAGCCCTCCAACAGGAACTAACACTTGTAGATGCCTGGTGTTTTGAAAATGGGCTTAAATTAAATGCTAAAAATTGCAGCACTGTCACAATTGCCAGACAAACCATCCCCCTGGGATATAGCATTTACAGTGTTCTACGTCAGAATGTAGTTAAAGACCTGGGAACCTGGGTCAATAATTCCCTCTCCTTTGACCACTGTGTAGCACCAGTTGTCAGGAAATCTTTCTCTTTGTGCAGCTGATTGCCAATGGATTATCACCCACATCAAAAGAGGTTATTGCTCCCTTGTGTTCAGCACTGATCAGACCAATTACAGAAAACATTGCCCCCTTTAGGATGTACATCACAAAACATTTCAAACAGTTGGAAAGATGCTAGAGCTTGCTAACAAAGAAGATCATAGACATAAAATCTTAAAGTCCCAAAGTTACCAGAAAAGACTAAGCCACTCAGAGGAGACCTAAGCATACCTCTCAACCTCTTAGAGCAAGAAATCTGGACAAAGCCATAAATAAAAGTCAGACAGATGCCCAAAAATAGGGGCAAGTTTTAAATATTGCTCCTACAAACTTAGACATTTATAGAATACCAGGTTTTGCATTAGCATGAATTTTCTGAAGGGGATGAAGTCTGAAGCTCAAATGTCTCTCATTATTTTCTAACTTCAGTCTTTAATTATTTGCCACTAATTTGTCAGAAAACCACAATTTAATGAAAAATGGACAAAAATATGAGACAAAAATCTGGACAATCTGCGAAAATCTGTACAGTTGAGAGGTATGGCCCTTGCCTTTGGAGGAATCATACAACCAGAATCCAAAATATTTTGTACCTTCATAAGTAAAACAGTCTCACAAATACCAGAACAAGAGATCTAAACCTGCATTATCAGATCAATAAAAGAATGTGGAAAGACAGATTCAGTTCTCAGCATCTTCTTCGTCTCTGGAATAGATTCTCTCGCTGCAGCTAAATTAGTAACAAGAGTCAAGCAACAACAATCTGTTCCAATTAGACTCGCCAAACACCAGCACTTCGTAGATCCGAATAAAAACAAATTTTATTGACACACACAATATATCCAGTTAAGCGCTTTCATCAAATAAAGACTTCATCAGAACTGCCTTTTGATCTAACTATACTCCTTTTAAAACAAAATTTAACATCACATGACATTCCTCCTATTAATATTTAAAGTGCTAGTGCCTGTTATAGTTCCTTCTTTTCAATATGAAACATGTATAAAAAAATACATTGCATTGAAATACAATTGTAATACAGTCCCTACCCTTTTCATAAAATATAAAATATTTAACAATTGGTGCAACAACTAATACAGATTAAACATGCATAAACTTGTCATACGTATTAAAAAGGTACTGTAAAAAAGCCCGTAGTACAGCAAACTTTTAGAGTTAAAGGGCGGGCTGAATACAATAATTTCTTAGAAGGGCAATTTGATTTTAATGACAATCTCAAGCCCACAAGTGGTAATATTTTCAACAAAGAAGCCATTGGAAGTGATAAAAATACACTAAAAGACTTAATTGTTGCATTTGGGAAGAAGTTTAAAACGCTTAAGACTCTGCAGTTGGACAACAATTATTTAAAGAAATGTTTGGATAGTGGTGTGGTCCCTATGGGGTTGCGGTTCTTCAAAATCCCTATGGGCATAGTAATGAATGAAAAAAATAAAAGTGAATGCAATAAAATGTTCGATGGGTTTGGTTTTACTTTTATGAAGTACATTATTGGATGTAATGACAATAGAATTTGTATGTTGTTGGCTGAAATGGATGATTTAAATAACAGTATTATTCAAGATGTATTGTTTGATGAATATGAAACTCTATATGACACACAATTCAACTGGGTAGGAAGCATTACCACCAAACAGTTTGAAAGGAAGTGTAGGAAATTAAATAGAGATTTAGAACAGTACAAAAAAGGAGAGGCATATAGATGGGAAAAGGACACGACTAGGAAAGGGTATAAACCATACAATTTTTCTAAAACTAGACAACAGGATAGGACAAATGGTAGAGTGGACTACACCTATAATACTCATAATATTCATGATGGATACAAACAAAGGGGTGGGGGTAGGAATAACAACCGAGTGCCCAACAACTACAATTACAACAACCACATTAATGATTTTTTAGGGGGAGAAGAAGAATGGGAGGACTACCAAATAAGGCAAAGCAGACCTGGGGGGGACTCCCATCTAAGGGGGAGGGCAACCAAATAGCTAAATGCTCTCGTGATGTAAAAACTAAAGAAATTATCAGGGTTGATGATGTTACCTGTTCTTTTGAGAATTTTTACATCTATAACTACACTGATGTGTCCCTTAAGAAAGAACACTTCACCCTATTATCCAAGGGAATGAAGTTCATTCCCTGTGCCAAATTTAATGTGGTGGAGAGTATCATTGATGTTAAGAAATACATCAGGAAACTAAATCTGAAAGTTAAATTTGATGGTGCTATGAGTAAGCAAGACAAAGGATTTCATATAAGAAGTACTTATACTCCACCGTTAAATCACTTATTAGATACATTTGAGAAAATGATTATGGAAGAAATATACAGGTACAGTAAAAAGAACTATTCAGTTAGGTACAATCTAATGAAGAAAGAATCGGATGTATTGAGGGAATTACAGGAAAATATGAACATCCGGGTTATGAAACCGGACAAGGGGGGAGGGGTGGTTTTATACTCCACCCAGGAGTATAGGAACAAAATTAATGGCATTTTGTTACAGTCCGGAAAGTATAGTGTTTCATCAGTGAATGAGGTCAACATAGGGTACCATAAAATAGATCTGCAACTGGAAGACCTATTGATGGATGGTAGGATTGACAACAATCTATATCAATTTCTCAAGGTGAGATATCCCATTATCAGTACCATAGTAGGTATCCCTAAAGTCCACAAAGATCTTAGGGACCCATCATTTAGGCCTATTATATCTGGGAGTCAGTCTAAGACCTTTCCTTTTGGTAAAGTCATAGACAAATGGTTGAAACCTGTAGTCAAGGAAATTCCACTCCTGGTAGTGGACTCTTGGGATTTTTTAGGAAGACTGGAACCCGGATTAGCCCATGGGGTAAATTGGCTGGTGACCATAGATGTGGTTGACCTTTTTTCTAATATACCTAGAGAAGAAGGTATGCAGAGATTACAGGACAGCATCATGTGGACAAAAACTATTTCTTGGCAGAAAACTTTACTGATCATGGGATTTATGGAAGTGGTACTAGCCCACAATTATATTTGGTATGAAGGAGAATACTACAAACAGGAGAAGGGAGTGGCTATGGGGGCAGCCTGTGCCCCCATGTATGCCAACCTTGTAGTATTTGATTGGGAAAAGGAATACGTTTTTAACACCCATTGGTACCAATACATTTCTTGTTACTTTCGTTTCTTAGATGATATTTTTATTTTGTGGAGGGGTGATCTTGATCTTTTAAACAAGTTTCATGAATATTTGAATTCGTGTAGTGAACATTTTAAATTCACAATGAATAAACATCAGGTAACCATACCCTACGTGGATGTACTAATTACTTTGAAGGAAGGAAAATTCAAATCCAATATTTTTAGGAAAAACACATTCAGTAATTCCTACCTCCACTTTTCCAGCAATCATCCTTGGGCCCAAAAAAGGAATATCATAAAGGGCCAGTGTATTCGGGCGGCCAGGATGACCTCCGAAGGGGAAGATGTAGATAAGGAATTTGAAAAAATAGCTTCATTCTTCAAGGATAGGGGATACCCGACGGACATGATAGAGGACATTACTAGGTATGTCAGAAAACAATGGGGTAACAAATATAAACCCTTATTAGGTGAGGGTCTGGCCAAACGATTAGAGGGGGACGGAGTCTGTAGTGATCAAGAAGGAATACCCAACAAATACGGTATGGCATGTGTACTGCAATACAACAATTTTAGTGGAGATGTAAAGAAAATTATTAAACATAATTGGAACACTTTGAAGGTGGACGACAGGGTGTTCAGAATTGTGGGGGGAGAGCCACATTTTGTTTCTAGAAGGGGCAATAATATGAAGGGACTTTTGGAAAGGAAAGTT
Source organism: Protopterus annectens (assembly GCF_019279795.1). Classification (NCBI taxonomy): domain Eukaryota; kingdom Metazoa; phylum Chordata; order Ceratodontiformes; family Protopteridae; genus Protopterus; species Protopterus annectens. The sequence continues at coordinate 659,300,512 of NC_056744.1, forward strand.
GAAAAGTATACAGACATAGTAGGGAGATGTGGTACCACAAAGTGTGGTACCTGTAAACAATGTAAGTATATTGTAGACAAGGATGAAATAGTGCTTTCAAACTATAATAAAAGTAGAATACGATATCAGAGGGGGAATTGTAGGACAACTAATATAGTATATTTGGCCACCTGTAGTAAATGCCCATGTTTTTATGTGGGTATGACCACCCGTTGTTTAAGGAATAGGATTTACGACCATACATACAGTATTAAGAATGGAGATACCAACAATGCCCTATGGAAACATCTAAGAGATAGTGTAACATGTTTAGGGTTTAAATTTGGAATATTGGAAGTCGTAAAAATGAACACAAGGGGAGGTAACACAAAAAAGAAAATTAGTGATAAGGAAGTCAGGTGGCAAATAAAATTGAATGCCTCTACATATCCTGGATTAAATGAGCAGATATCAATTAAGCCCATTTTAGATGGTGTGTAAGTGGAAGCTCAACCTGTAAATGAATCAATAATTTTTAATGCACAAACTATTTTGCAGTATTTATTTTTAATACGTATGACAAGTTTATGCATGTTTAATCTGTATTAGTTGTTTTACCAATTGTTAAATATTTTATATTTTATGAAAAGGGTAGGGACTGTATTACAATTGTATTTCAATGCAATGTATTTTTTTATACATGTTTCATATTGAAAAGAAGGAACTATAACAGGCACTAGCACTTTAAATATTAATAGGAGGAATGTCATGTGATGTTAAATTTTGTTTTAAAAGGAGTATAGTTAGATCAAAAGGCAGTTCTGATGAAGTCTTTATTTGATGAAAGCGCTTAACTGGATATATTGTGTGTGTCAATAAAATTCGTTTTTATTCGGATCTACGAAGTGCTGGTGTTTGGCGAGTCTAATTGGAACAGATTGTTGTTGCTTGACTCTTGTTATCAGTTGTTCGCTGTTCCAGCTAACTGTTTTCTTGCAGCTAAATTAGTGTGATACACTGTCTTCCTTCAAATGGGACCTAGATAATTGGATGGATATTCATTAATTTATTCTAGACATGAATGGCATAGCCCACCTTGAGAAGAGAGGCACAGTCTAGGGTGGGCACTGGCAAAGTGCGACAGTCACAAAACGTAGTAGCCGTGGCATTATTATCCTATGATCCTTATGACCTAGAAACATGTATGTCAACCTTTTCTGTTTATCTTTTACATTAATTAATTCATTTAGGAATGTCCTTCCACAGGGAAAACATATTACAATAAATACAAATTCTAATCAACACTAAAAAAAGCACATTGAAACAACCAAACGTAACTGAAAACAGATAAATTAGGGCAAAACATTTGCATATGTTTACCTAAAGCTACTTAAAAACTGCTTTAAAACGACCAACTATGACAATTTACCCTGGACATGGACTGATATGAAAGCGATGAATACCATAAAAAAAAAAAAAAAAAAACATTGATTGCAACAGAAATCATCATCAAGATATAGTTGAGTTGGCACAACACTAAAACCATTTTTTTTGTTTTCTTTTTTATTGACTGAGATACAATTAAACATCTTAGTTAACAACAAAACCTTTTTTCAACAGTAATGTTTCATATTCATCCAAAACCTAGGAACTCAGTGCAGAAATCACGAAAACAACAGTGCAAGAACCAAAAAAAGTTCTTGTGTATAATACCTGTAACCTTTGCTACATCAGGAATGACATTTAGGATATCTGAAGCCACACTGTTTAATAATAAAGCTATAAAACTATTATGACATCAAGTCCTGGCTGAGGTTTCTCTTGCAGTGCATTGTTTGTTTTATTTATGTCAGTCATAAATACAAAAAGGTGGCATACAAAATAATTCCCTTGATTGACTTCCAAGTAACAAACTGATATAAATAACAGTAAACCTAAAACGAAGAGGTCAAAATTATGTAATTCAAACTAATCAGCATCTATCTGTGTGTGGGAGGTATTCATAAACAAACAGTTTAGTGAAATGAAATGAGTAGTGGTGACTCAGAAGTAGAGAATGATTTGGAGACACACGCAGTGCAGTCATGCTGCAGAGAATATATGGCAAAATATATTATATGTAAATGACTGTATGACCTGCAAATGAGAGGCAATACGAAAATGAGGACTCATAAATATGTAAATGATGACATAAAACATGGCCAAACAATTCAGAAGCAGATAAAAATATTATAGCAAGTCACAGCAATCAGCTATTCTGAATGCCATGACTTCTAGGTGAACAAGATCACTTTTCGCATTAAGATGCAACGAGCGGCATCTTTAATTAGTGAACAACATTTGTCAGCGGCAGCTCTCACAGCTGATGACCACACTGTTGCATGCTGATGCCCACCATATCACACATGGGGAAAACAGTGGTTGAGTTACCATCATCTCCACGACAGGGATATAACTGACCATTACTTGTGGACAGAGATACCATATGGGAGCTTGTAGACGTGCCATCCGTACATAGAATCACATGAGTTGCATGGAGTGCCTGGTCTGGTGGGTGCTAAGGTCTGTGTACCATTACAATTCTCCTTGTGTTGGCTTTTTAGAATCTAAGGGGGACAGAATTTTGCAGGCCTTGATCTCAGAGATCCTATACCAGATTCTTGAAGTGATGCTACAGAATGTAGAGCAGCATATGTCATTTCTATGGACAGCAGAGGAGAGACATAGCTCATTTCCCTGAAGTTCTGGGGCCACTGACTGCACTCAAATTACAGTTAAGGCCGAGGTTGGTGAACATAGTATCTGGTATATCAACTGGAAGGGCTTTCACTCCCTCGTCTGCCAGGTGGTGTGCAATGCATAGGTTCATAGGTGTACTAGGCTAACAACCACTAGGCCCTTTTTAAGCCTGCCCATGCATTCAAAAATCTCTGACAAGTTCTGGTAATGTTGATAATTGTAACCAGGGACTTGGAAGATGAAATATTTACAAGCAGGGGCCTGGGAGATGAACCATTTACAGGCTGCCTGTGTCCAATAGAGACATCGGTGCCAAACCAGGGATAAATTTTCTGTTCCTGATCTAATTGTCCAAGTTATACTTCAATGGGGTGAGAGAAGAACTCTGTTTCCCATGGATGGGGAGCCTGTTCCACAGATGAGGTAATCTCTGGGATACACTACTCTCTCTCTAGCAGGTCTTATTTATATCACAGGCAAGGTTTAATTCTTTCCATGGCTTTGCATATTTAGAATGGGTAATTCTGGTGCTGTTGTTTTGTGAATATGCAGGAAATACTTCAGGGTGGGTTCTGACAATGCCTTGTATCCTAAGAATAGATCTCCCCTCAACACCTTGTAGGAGACCGAATACAGCGATAAACACCTTGTTGCAGAGCTTTTACGTGGTCTGTATATGACATGTTACTTATGCCCTGCATTCTTTTAGTGAGGAACCTCTGTGAACGTTTCAACTGTTGGATGTGCCTGGTTAGATACATACTAAAGGGGCATTGTAGATTCATAGGTTCATAGGTGATTACTAGGCTAATGACCGCAAGGGCCCTTTTAAGCCTAGCCATACATCTGAAATCTCTGACAAGTTCTGGTACCCTTGATAAGTGTAAGTAGGGGCTTGGGAGGTGAAATATTTACATGCAGGAGACTTGGAGATGAATGATTTACAGGTTGCCTGTGTCCATTAAAGACATAGGTGCCAAAGCAGAGATGAATTTCCTGTTTACCATCCAGTTGTCCAAATTACACTTGAATTGTGTTAGGGAGGAACTCTGATTCACATGGATGGGGAGTGTGTTCCAGAGAAGGGACAGTATGTCTGGGATATATACCTCTCTCTCTCCAGCAAGTTCTATTTATATCACAGGCAAGGTTCAAGTCTTTAGAATGGGCAATTCTGGTGCTGTTTGTTTTGCAGATATGTAGGAAGTCCATCAGGGTGGGGTCTGACAGTGCTTTGTATGCCAAGCATAGATCTCTCCTCAACAGCTTGTAGGAGACAGAATACAGGGATAGGGCCTTGAGGTAGTCTGCATAGGGCATGTTACTTACACCCTGTATTCTTTTAGTGAGGAACCTCTGTGGATGTTCCAGTTGTTGGATATGCCCGGTTAGATACTTACCAAAGGAGGCATTGTATTCAACGATAGGTCTGATGAATATCAAACACAGTGGAACAGTGACTTCCTTGGACCTAGATGCTATACCTTTGTTTATACATTACACAATGTAGAATGATTTCCTCACTACTGTAGACATGTGATGGTCAAAGTCTAGATTATTGTCTATGTGTGTGTGTCCCCAAGTCTCTGACTAATGGGTCAACTCTTAGGTGTGTGTTGTCAATATGATAGTTGCCAGGGGTAGATGACTTCCCAAAGGATACTATTATGCATTTATTGGCATTTAGTTTTAGTCCATGGCTCTGGCACCAGTTGTTTGTCAGTGTAAGTCCTTCCTGGAGAACATTTGTGTCAGTGCCTGATTCAATGACAGCTCCTAATTTGCAACCATCTACAAATTTAGTCAGCCAGAGGCCATTGACATTGGTCTTAACTTCAGAGAAGTAAATGCAAAAAAGGATCAGTCTTAGGACTGATCCCTGAGGGACTCTGCTTGTGACTGGTCTCTTTTTAGAGGTGATCTCCCCAGTTCTAACTTCCTGGGTCCTGTCTGTGAGCCAGCTGGCTATCCACCAGGTGAGATAATGGTCTGTACCCAACCTCTTAAGTTTGTCAACAAGGTTAGAGTTGGAGATTGTGTCAAATGCCTTGGCCAGGTCAATGTAGGCAGTGTGAGCCATTTTGGCCTCATCCATTGCTTTCTCAAAGAAGCCCACCAGGGTGAGTAGGCATGACCTGCCCTAGATGAAGCCAAACTGGAATGAGTCCAGTGTCTGGAGATTTCTTATGCCATTATTGATCATTTCCATGATAATTCCTTCCATGGCTTTGCATATGAGACTAGTGAGACTTATGGGACTGTAGATTCCAGGGTCTGTAGATGACCCACCTTTGTGCAGAGGGATGACTGTTGCTGTTTTCCATTTGTGAGGCACAAAGCCTGTTTGGAGGTTATGGTTAAATAGCAATTCCAAAAAGCCTGATAGATCATGTTTCATGCTATTTTGAAGGCATCCTGGGATATTGTCTGGACCCAGTGATGCAGTGTTCTTGGCCTTAGAGAGTGTATTGAGGACCTATTCCCTAGTGATAGTAGGGGGAGTTATATTTGATGCTATTCACTGAGGAGAGGTTGAATGGGAGAAGGGGTGAAGTTAGAGCTGAATTTTTCTGCCAGTAGGTTTGCTATATCTTCTGGCTCAGTATAGGTGGCTTCATTAGCAATTATCTCTGCACACAACTGTATATTGCTTTTGAAGTTACAGACATATCTAAAGAATGCCTTGTGGTTGTACTTGGTCTGGCAGACGAAATTTACCTCAAATTTGGCTTTGGTAAACTTTGTCCTCTGAGTTGTTTGTTTAGTTTGATGAGAGCACTTTTATCCTGCTGGATACTACACCTCCTAACTGATGTTGTAATTCCACCAGGGTGAATTAATTTTTGAGTCAGTTCTATATTTCTTTCTGGCAGGTATAACTGCTTCTCAGCAACTATTCACATGTTTGTATATGGTTTATACAAACAGTTGCAAGTAGGCAGCAATATTCTCAGGGTTTATGGGGGCTTGAAATTTTGCCAGGTTGTCCCTTAATATTAGAAGTTAGCTTTAGAGTAGTTCCTGAACATTCTGGGGTGTGGGGTTTTGGCTTTTATTTTTACTTCAAAGGAGGCTGTTTTGTGATCTGACCTTACCAGAGAAAACATTACACTGGGGGTGTGCAATACTCTTCCATATTAATGAGGACCATATCCAGTATGTTTGTGCCCCTGGCCAGCATATTGACAATCTGGTCCAGGTAGTTTGTGTTAACAAAATCCAGGAATCTCTGTGCCTGCACATTTGGTGTTGTATATGATTCCCAGTTTATTAATTAATTTATTTTTTGACATCTAATTATGAGGAATGTCTGACTGGGTAGAAGCCCATTTTTAGTGGAGGCCCAGGGAGAAAAGCTGCAAATCATTGCAAAACATTTTAAGAACAATAGTTTTACAATCTTCAAAAATAAAACAAAAACATGTGGAATTTAAGTAATTATAACAAATTAGATATATAAAAACATTAGTTAAGAATTGATACAAGTTATATGCAATCATTTAATATTTAGAGACATTTTAAACAGTGTGTAGAGAAATTAAAGATAACTTAGTCTAATACAAACAGCAATTGCAGTGGTATATTTAGAGAGAAAGTCAGGGAAGGGAATTTGATAGAAGTAAGGAAGTAAGTGAAGAAGGGAGAGTAAGGAGGTATAAGGAAAGAAAAGGTACTTGTTCACATTTAGGGATATAGTTTATCCTGGTTTTGAGCAAGAACAGAGCAAGATTTTAGCTAGGAAGTCTTTCCATGCATTTTATATAGGACAGACATCCAGTCCCCTTAGATTACGCATTTCTGAACATCTTAGTGATGTCAAATGCAAAAGGTTGAGCAATGCCCTATACAAACACACTTTAAAACATACTACAGCAACATTTCATTTTACTATCATTGACAAAATAGTAGGTGATAAAACTAATAAATCTGGATGGCACAGTAAATTGAATGTTAAAGAGAAAAAATGGATTATAAAGTTAGGTGGACTGTTCCATCCTGGTCTAAATGAATATTTATGAGCTCACCAATTAAATATTTTGATTAATTATCTGTAATTGTATATAAGGACTACAAGATGTTTGGCAAATTAACACTGATGAAGGCTAGGTTAATTCCATAGCCAAAACCGGTCTGTTATTTCTTGTTTTCCATTAAATTATTTACACAGCTCACAGTTGCTGGCTTTTGTTTTTGGTTTACTATGTCGGATTGAGCCGTGCAATCACTTCCATGCAGGGGAACCTTTTTTGCATGCACACTCCTTTCCTGCTGGTCATCTGTGTTCTGCTGTGTTGGTAGAATCTGTATCACATTCATCTGATCTTCGGAGTTCATATTCATGGTGTTTTTCTGTTTTTGGCTGGTCAGATTATTGTGCCTTTCAACATCAAGGGATTTTCCATATATTTGTTGACTGTGGTTTCCATCTCATGCTTTTTGCATAGTTTTTTGTCAGGTTCGGAATTTGGAGTGTAACTGGGCCTTGCTCAACTTATGACTTTACAGCACACAGCGTGTAATATATCACGCTAGAGGTTTTTTATGAAGGTCTTTATATTTCGACCACATTGAATGTGAATCATTGCAGATATTTTTGGCAGCACGTTCCGGGCCGAAGAACATTTCTTATCTAGTGTAGCGGGATGATGCGGCTTCAATATATAACAGTTACTTCAGGTGACAGCATGCTTGGGTGAACTTTTCATTTACATCAGTATAGTGACTCTTGGTTATCCAAAAGGGTCATAAATAGCCATATAAATATCAATAAGTATTTTTGTTGAAACAATCATGAACAGTTAATCGGATTATTGGCCATTTTTCAGGCACTCAAGGTAACTGTTGCTTGTATTTTTCACACTGGTTATGGTGTTGATTTATTCCATCTTTTCGTGACATATTTGGGAATTAGTACTTCCTACGGGCCTGGAACATAACAGTAACTTTGATATAGCATCCAATTACAAAGGCTTTATTTTTCTACAGTGCATTTTGACTTTAGGACTATGGAATACATGCACATGTTTTTGGCCACAGTCTCTGGGTCAATGATTATTTTTGCTATTAAGCATTGTGGAACGAAGTGGCTCGATTATACAACAAGCTGTGTTACGTGAAAATATGCTTGAGTGAAATTTTCTTATTTATAGAACGCATGGTGTAGAGACTGTTTTTGCAACTCAAATTGGACAATAACGGTCATGTACAATATTAAGGTGTGATTTTGTTGATGCAACTGTAATAAGTTCATCCGGACTTTTGGGCACCTTACAACTACTTATGGCAATTGTCGCTCTAATTATTACATCAACTGTGTAGCCCTTTTTGTTTCACTTTTTATGATATATTCAGGTGCCATTTTTTAACGGGCCTGCAACATAGTTATGACTTTTTTGACATACTTTTCAATGATAACATTAAGGTCATTTATTGGATTCTTTGGGAATTCAAAATGGGTTTTTGCTTAATATTAACAATTTTTCCGTAACATCAAGTAATACTTTTGGATACTAATTTTGTCATATGTCGGTTATTTTCAGATGGGTTATATTGGTACTCAATGCATAACAATGTGTATCTAATAACTAGTATTGTTAACAGTTTAAGTTTGTTTAATCTGTATATCTTTGGAACTTGGTCCGGTGTGTATTGGGACTCCTAACTGGGTATAACATCCCAGCTTTTTGAACTCATCCCAGGACCTATTCATATAGCATAAATACTGAATACAATACTAGTCTAGATTTCTTATATACAATACATTGCATGAGGCTGACTGATATTTATGAATTGGCTTTACTATCAGGAGGACATTTGACAGGTTTTATTAACCTTCCCCCCCTTCTTCTTTTTTACCCTGCCTTTTGGTGGTATACAGTTAAAAATCAAAATATATAATGACCCTATTTTAATTTAGGTAGATGGGGCTTTGTTGACAGATTCAACTGCAGGTTCTGAATATCATTTCATGATTATTGATCAATATTTACCACCCATTTACACATGTTTTCATCAGGCCTAATTTAGGCTTTATATATCTTCCAAAAACTAATTGCTATTTGTTAACAGCAGTTGACATTTAATTGATGTGCAGGGACCATTATTGTCCAGGATTTTTTATTCAGTCATAAGTTGATCTGGACGTGGCACGGTTCTTTAATTCACCCATTTGAAGGGTCTCAGTATATATTTATACATAACAGTTAAGGCCAGATGAGGATGTTAATCCATGTGAACTTTAAATTGGGTCTGTTTAGATACTGAGACACCAGGATTTCATATTGACCAAAAACTTTTGTTTTGTCAGTTTGGTGATTGATTTAATAACTTGTTCTTTACAGTGGCCACTATTGCCCAGATCTCAGATTGGATTAATTTGTTATTAGGACGTGGTACTGCAGCTACCTTTTTTATATATATTCCTTACAATTCAAGTTTGCTTTTGGCTTGTACACATGTGTAATTAGTTTTTGGACTTTGGGTGATATCCTTTTTTTTAAAAAATCTTTAAGGTTCTATACCTAATGTTGTTCTTCAGCTGCAGTTGACTCTGTTTTCTCATTTTTTTTTATCTTTTTTCATCTATTGCCAATCTAATACAATGGATCTTAATCGGATCCTGGCCGGGCTTTCTTCAGATAAGGAAGATTTGGGCATTTTTGGGATTAAGGAACGGCATAATGACAATAGTATAAATATTATTGAAAACCCACAAACCCATTGTGACAGGCTATTTCAACAACTTAATAGAAACATGAAAATGCTGAGATCCAATGTTTGGCACCTCAAATTATTTAAAGCGTACATGGCCAAAGGGATAACCTCCAGAGGGCTCAGAGTCAAAATTCAGCCATTAGTCACTGAATTGGATGAGCAACTATCCAGTGAATGGTCAACAATACAACAAAATTGTTCTATGGGATTTGTGGAAACATTATCTAGATACTATGACCGAGTCACTGATAAGGAAATTACCAATGTCAGTAAATTATGTGAGGAACGTAATCAGTATATGGATCAACCTTTTTATTCTACCCAATTGACTAAACTTAGTTCGGATTTATTAGCCTTTGAGCAACTGCTTAAAGATAGGAAACTCAAAAAATTTCCAAGAGACCAAACTGATTATGACAAAGGTCATCCTTTTCAACACACTAGACATGTTAGATTTGAAGGAGGCTATAACAAAACCAACACCACCCCCAAACGAAAATGTCCCAAGTCCATTCTTAGAAAACTTAGTACATATATGGAGTCATCTGGGGGAGATTCTTTTTCTGGTACAGATTTGGACACACAGCAGACCCCAGACTCTCCCACTCCCAAACGTAACAACAGTACGGTCCCTTTAGACCTTGCAAGAGGGGAGGCAGAAAACATTGGAAAAATAAAAAGTTTGGAGGGTTTGATGGAGCTTTTGATGAACAAATAAAATACTGTCCCTAATACAAATGTATTAAACATTTCTGATGTAACATTATCTGACTCACAAATAACTCTGTTGAATAAAGGTCTTTCTTTTATACCGGGTTTTTTGTTCCAGAAGATACATTTGCACAGGATGTGATAGCATTTTGTAGATTGCTCAATCTTAAATTGTATTTCCATGATAATACATCTGATTGTTCAACTGCTGATACATTTAAATACCACAAATCCACCTTTGTCCCACCAATGCATCCTTGTGTGAGTCTTTTTCAAAACAGTGTTCTTAAGGATTTACACTTTATATCTAGTATGACTCACCCCAGGTCTAATAATCTCTCAAAGTCTGATATGCTAACTTTACAGGAACTTTCCAACAACAAGGACTTGGTAATCATTTCTGCGGACAAAGGTGGTGCTGTAGTAGTTATGAACTGGGCACAATATGATGATGAGGCTCTGAGACAATTGGATGATGTCAGATATTACACTAAAATGCCTCTTGATCCATCACCTATGTTTAAACATCAAATTGAAGAATTTTTGGAATCAGCGGTAGAGAATGGCATCATCACACAAAACACCAAAAATCATCTTACATTGTCAGATCTAACCAGTCAATACATTTATTTCTTACCAAAGATTCATAAAGACCCTCAGAATCCCCCTGGTTGACCAGTTGTGGCAGGCAATAGTTCCTTGACCGAACCATTGTCAGAATTTTTAACCCAACATCTAAAACATTATTGAGATGGGTTTGTTTGTGTCTTTCGGCTTTTCCCGGTTAGGGGTCGCCACAGCGGAACTCCGGTCCGCTAATGATTGGCAGTAGAGTTTTACGTGCTGGCTTGCCGGGCCTAACGCACAACCTTCAATGAAGGAATGCCCGTTCATGCATGTCGTCACACAGAAGACACTCTAACTGAGAATCGAACGGGCAACGTCTAACTGTGAGGCGACAACGCTACCGCAGCACCACCATAAGATCCAGAATTCAGGACACTACAGAATTCTTAGGGATTATAAATGAAATGCAAATTGAGGATTACTGGTTGCTATGTACACTAGATGTCTGTGCATTATATACAAATATACCACACTGGGCAAGGCTTGATGCCGTTGAATACCGGTTACAAAAATCTGAGTTATACAAACCGGCTTTAACACTTTCCTCATTTGTTTGATGGAACACGTTCTCACCAAGAATGTTTTCTTCTATGGTCAACAATGTTATTTCCAAATATGGGGCACTGCAATGGGTGCATCCTTTGCACCCATATATGCAGATCTGTATATGGACTACATAGAAGAACAAATTATCTATGATGTTACACACATTTACTTGGGGGAAATTGATATATGGAGTAGATATCTGGATGATTGCTGGATGGTGTGGAGGTCTGATGTTGAATACCTGATGGAATTTGTGGGGTATCTCAATGATAATAAGTGGGGCTTACAATTTACCATCAACTATCATTCATGCAAAATTACATATTTGGATGTATTGATCAGCAGGAGTGATGGCATCACTTTTTGTACTGAAGTATTTTGAAAATACCCAGAATATAACACCTTACTCCAAGCATCCAGCTTTCATCTGGCCCATATCACAAAAAACATTCCCAAGTCTCAATTCACTAGGATGAGACGTATCTGTTCAGAAGAACACACTTTTGAATTTTTTCATAAAGATTTGGCTCATAGGTTTCAGGAAAGAGGTTACATCATGGGCTATGTACAAACAGGAAGCAATCATGCTGCCAATTTAGATAGAGAGGCCTTCTTAAATGCAAATAGAAATCGCAACACAAAAATAACTCCTTACGGTTTACGACTACATATGGTAGGAACACCAACAGAGTCATTGATGCCATTAGACGACATTGGAACATTCTTTTAGCCGATAATTTTTTTTTTCAATTATTTTTATTTTTGTTTTACATTTGCAAAAACCGTAACCATTCCATATTTACAAAATGACCATATTTGCATGTTATACATTGTGGATAAAGTAGAAACATGTAGGTCATACAACATACCTAATTACAATATATACAAAGATGCTTTCCCAATTAATGTCATTAGTCCAAAAACAGCACATACAAAAATTATACTTCATCCATAGTTAAGCTGTGTACTCGTGGGAATACTTCCAGTTCATAAGATACGGTGTACCTGGTGCTTTATGCTAATAAGATGTTATAGGACTGTTCCCAGATTGCTCGGGCTTTCATATTTTTGTTTCTTTTGTCCAATACTATTTTATGTGCTAGTAGATGTTTAATAGCAGATTTCGTGAATTCCTCTCAAGAGATACTTACAGGATCTAACCATTTGCAAGCTATATATAGCTTCATTAATAAGAAAATCGTTATAAGTGGGTTAGAGTGTTTTCCTGAGATGTTGGCCAGGAGGATGTGTAAAAGAGTAAATTCCCATGTTAGTGTTGATGCTTGATACCCCATTTTTTTGCAGTTGTAACTTAAGGGAATTCCAAAGCTTGAAAACGCAACTCCAGAATATATATATCAGGTCTGCAATCTGGTCTTTATAGTGTGGACAATATGGGGACTTAGTTGCATTGAATTTGTGAAGAATTGCTGGGGTGAAATAAATATTATTATTAATCATGAGTTGCTTGTAAGAGAGTTTTTTAAGTGGAATAGTTTTCAATGTTAAGTTGATTGCCTTTTCTATTTGCTGGTCATCCATATCAGGTTTTAATTTTCTCCGGTAATTAGAGAAGAGAAGGTCTTTCTGGAATTTGATTTCCCCTATCATTTTGTATGAGTTTGTTATTGCTTTCCTTGACATTAACGTAGCCTTCCAAAGTAGGGTACAGTTTTCGATGTCACTTTCGAGTATGGTAAGGTTTTGGAGGTAACTGGAACACACCTCTTTGATTTGTCTTAAAATTATTATATATACTTTAGATAAGTTTAGATTACTTCTTAATTCATGAATTGTGCTATTGAGGAATGGGTAGATATCTTGGATTCTCTTATGTTTTAACCGAGGGAAGGAGTCTAGGTTTAGCATCTTGTTATTCATTTTTAAGTTAGGATTTTTATGGAGGGGTTGTAGTATTAACATAGCTTGTCCAAGGTTTAAGGAGTGAAAAAGTTTTTGTGTTATATTTATAGAATGTTTTAGTAGCTCTATTATGTTACAGGCTTGTAAATCTTTTTTATTTAAGAAGGGAAGCGCTTTGGGATAGATGTGTAGTGTTTTTATGTACCTATAGTATATTGTTACCCAGGCCGGTGAACCAATCTTTGCCGAGGGGTCATACTCTGCTATTCTCAGTATTCTATTAGTGTTGATAATAGAGTAGTAGGTTTTGAAATCTGGCAAGTTCAGACCCCCTTTGTTCTTGGGAAGTGCTTTTAGCCGATAATTTTTTGTCACAACATTTATCTGATACTTGCAAGTTTTCATTCAGAAAAGGGAAGAAATTTGGATCTTACTTTAATCATTACAAACATCATCATGAATCAACACACCAAAATATGATTCAAACTACCATTTCTGGAGACAAGCTAGTTGGCTGTATGCCATGTGGCCACTGCAGCCATTGTAAACATGTTGAAGACCAAACAATTTTCCAGTAGTAATTGTGGGACCATATTTGACATAACGTTTTTTGCAAATTGCAGTACAGATTGGATCATATACTTGGCTTCCTGTAGCTGCCATGCATTTTATATAGGACAGACATCCAGACCCCTTAGATTACGGCATTTCTGAACATCTTAGTGATGTCAAATGCAAAAGGTTGAGCAATGGCCTATATAAACATACTTTAAAACATACTACAGCAACATTTCATTTTACTATCATTGACAAAATAGTAGGTGATAGAACTAATAAATCTTGATGGCACAGTAAATTGAATGTTAAAGAGAAAAAATGGATTGTAAAGTTAGGTGGACTGTTCCAGCCTGGTCTAAATGAATATTTATGAGTTCACCAATGAAATCTTTTGATTAATTATCTGTAATTGTATAAAAGGACTAAAAGATGTTTGGCAAATTAACACTGATGAAGGGTAGGTTAATTCCATAGCCGAAACTGGTCTGTTATTTCTTGTTTTCCATTAAATTATTTACACAGCTCACAGTTGCTGGCTTTTGTTTTTGGTTTACTATGTTGGATTGAGCTGTGCAATCACTTCTATGCAGGGGAACCTTTTTTGCGAAAACATTTTAAGAACAATAGTTTTACAATCTTCAAAAATAAAACAAAAACATCTGGAGTTTAAGTAATTATAACAAATTAGATATATAAAAACATTAGTTAAGAATTGATACAAGTTATATGCAATCATTTAATATTTAGAGACATTTTAAACAGTGTGTAGAGAAATTAAAGATAACTTAGTCTAATACAAACAGGAATTGCAGTGGTATATTTAGAGAGAAATTCAGGGAAGGGAATTTGATAGAAGTAAGGAAGTAAGTGAAGAAGGGAGAGTAAGGAGGTATAAGGAAAGAAAAGGTACTTGTTCACATTTAGGGATATAGTTTATCCTGGTTTTGAGCAAGAGTAGAGCAAGATTTTAGCTAGGAAGTCTTTCAAAGGGGTTTTGAAAAGTGCGACAGAGGGTATTGATCTGATGGTTACAGGTAAGGAGTTCCAGGACTTAACAACCTTGTATGAGTACAGACAATGACCAGCAGATTTGCTAGGTTTGTAGACAGGAGTTTTTGGTCACTGGATTGCAATTATCAGCAGGGAACATAATTGTGTAGAATGTGTTTTAGTGCTGGACAGGCAGATGGATGCTGTATAATTTTATAGGCAGTAGGAAGCTTTGTATATGTTAGTTGTTGAGGCAGTTCTAGCCAGCTTGGACTTTTTAGTGCTATGCAGTGGTGGGTTCTGAAAGGGCTATATGCTTCAGATTTAGCAACTTTCATGTTTTAATTTTTGTGAAGCTTAGAGATGGGGAGGAGATAAGTAGTGGCAAGAGTAATTCTATTTGCGCTGATGAGAAAGTTTTTGACTCTGAAAGTATCCCTAGTTTTTTATGAGTTTTTCTTAAGCAATTTTGTATATGCAGGTCGAATATAAGTTTATCATCCACTATCACCCCTAATAATTTGCTATGAGAAGTGACTTTAATGGTTGTATTATCAAGAGAGAGGACTTTAAATTTAGTTTTTTCACGAGAGAGGGTTTTGGGGAAAAAAGTAGTAGTTTGGTCTTTTTTGGGTTGAGCA
This sequence comes from Protopterus annectens, assembly GCF_019279795.1. Classification (NCBI taxonomy): domain Eukaryota; kingdom Metazoa; phylum Chordata; order Ceratodontiformes; family Protopteridae; genus Protopterus; species Protopterus annectens. Next base: position 659,315,880 of record NC_056744.1, read on the forward strand.
AAAGCTGTGAGTTATGACGTCATGTTTCGGTGGCTATTAAAGATTTCTGAGTAAGTTTTTGGAGGTATACCATTAATACTGGGGTAATTGAAGTCGCCCATGAATATGGTATTGGGTTGGATGGTGAGTGTTTCCAATAAGCTTAAAAACATGTTATGGATTTCCTGGATCATAGAGGGGGACCTATACCTTGCAAGGAAGTGGTATGAGATTTTTGCCAAAGGTGATTTGAACGTGGAGAAGCTCAAGTACATAGTGTATTAAGTAGCTTACTTTAGTTTAATATAGAAGTAAAATCAATGAACTGTGAAGCATTATTGTTTTAATTACAGACAACTTTTGGAAAGTTGTAGAAATTCCTCACATATAAGAAGGTCTTGCTAATATATTGACAGTGTGGAAAGTAGCAAGCTTACACAAAGTGCAGCAATGACTGATGTACGTAGTATTGGAAAAAAAAACTTTCTGGTTAAAAGCAGTGTTGTACTGATTAAAACTGTTACACTGGCTTTAGGTCAGGTAGTTCTTAAGTGGGTACACAGGGATGTACTGAGGAAAAGTGTTGCAGTTTAAAAAAATAAAAAAACACTACGTTACACAGTTTTTGAAGTATGTGCACTGGAAAAGGTGACTTCAATGAATACCTTTACAGCCTACACAATATGTGAAGGCCTAATGAAGTCAGCTCAATGAAATGGTGTTTCTGAAACAGTTCAAATGTATTGGTGTACACACACACACACACACACACACACACACACACACACACACACACACACACACACACACACACACACAATAGGATTACCAGTGAAAGTTTACTGGGAAAATTTTGCTGCATATAAATGAACTATGTATTTGATAGAAAGAACCCAAGTAAGTGGAAATATGTAATGAAAGAAAAATTGATTGTTGGGTATACAGTATACAGTGTGAAATCTTAACAAGCTGCTAAAGTAATTTAGAGAATTGCTTACATAAATCAAACATTTCTTTCATTTGAAAATCATTCTGTATGTAAAGCAAATGAAAATCACTGCCTACCAATACTTTCTGAAAAGACCTGTGTTGCTTTTGAAAAGCATTGCTTTTGGTAGAAACTGCTGAAAACTTTGTGTAAGCCCTGCTTGTTAAGAATTAAATGCAAACAATGAGCAGCATGAATGGAAAACATTGACAACTGCTATAACTTTATAATGCTGTAAATCTTACCATGTGATGTGCGCATCATAGGTTCATAGGTTCATAGGAGATTACTAGGCTAAAGGCCCAAGAGTCCTTACTAGCCTAGCCATATTTAATCTGAGTTTCCCAGTTTTCAATATCTAGGTGAATGAAGTTCACAGAGGTATAAGCCTATGCTATGGTATCTAATACTGACTGCCTCTGTCCATGAGGGACATGGGCGCCACTCCAGGAGTAAATTTATGATTGCCCATCCATTGATCTAGGTTGTACTTGAAGAGGGTCAGGGAAGGTCTTTGCTTTATGTGAATGGAAAGCTTGTTCCAGAGAATGGGTAGTCTTTGAGAGATGTATCTAGCTCTTCAACATGATTTATTTATTTCAGAGTATAGACTACCATCTTTGGAATGAGTGATCCTTGTGCATTTTGATTTACAAATGTGTAACATTTCCAAAAGGTCCGGATTGAAGATTACTCTGTAGGCCAGACACAGATCGCCCCATAGTAGTCTGTAAAAGACAGAATAGTGTGGTAGGGCTTTCAATCTTTCTATGTAGGTCTTGTTTTTTTTATATCCTGTATCTTCCTGGTGAGTTCCCAAATCAAACACCACTGTATTTATTCTTAGGGGGGTGCTGTCTATATTGTAATTAGTTGGGGTATTTGCTTTCCCAAAGGGAATAACTATGCATTTTTTTGCATTTAGTTTCAATCCATGTCTCTGGCACCAATCATTTGTCTGCTTTAATCCTTTCTGCAGTATATCAGTATTGTTTGGGGATTCAGTACTTACCCCCAGTTTGCAGTCAACTGCAAACTTGGTCAGCCAAAGATCACTTATGTTTGCCTTGAGTTCTGAGAAATAAATACCAAACAGGAGATGGCCTAGTACAGAACCCTGTGTTACGCCGCTGGTGACTGGCCTCTTGCTAGAGGTGAATTCATCCATTTTGACAGTATGTGTCCTGTCAGTGAGCCATTTGGCTACACATCTGGTGACGTTCTTATGTTCATAGGTGGTTACTAGGTTATTGGCCCTAGGGCCTTTATAAGCCTAGCCATGTTATACCATTGTTCCCTTATTGACCAAGGTATATGGTCTATATTTGCAGCATGAGTTCCACATGCAGGGGTTTATACCTAATTGAGAGAGTTTCTCTGTAATACATGAGTGGGGAAATTGTGTCAAATGCCTTAGCCAGGTCAAGGTAGGATGTACACACAGTCTTTCCCTCATCCATGGCTTTAGTGACCATCTCAAAAAAGTCAACCAGATTTAACAGACATGATCTACCCTTAACAAATCCAAACTGGGATGAGTCCAGAGTCTGGAGATTACCTATGTCCTTGTTGATAAGGTTCATAATGATTCTTTCCATGGCCTTACAGATGAGGCTAGTCAGGCTTATGTGTCTATAATTCCCTATGTTGGTTGATGGTCTCCCCCCTTGTGCAGAGGGATGATGGTTGCTGTCCTCCGTTTTGCCAGAACATAGCCTGACTGTAGGCTGTGGTTAAACAGGGATTCACATGAGTCTGCTAGGTCATGTTTTAAGTTATTTAAAAGGCAACCTGGGCTGTTGACAGAGCATATTGTTGCCATGTTTTTAGCATTAGAGAGTGCAGATATGACCTGGTGTCTTGGGATAATAGGTTGAGGAAAGATGGCAGGTATACTTTGGAGAATAATTGATGGAGATCATGGGGTTGAAGTTTGATCCAAATCTGTCAGCTAGCAGGTTGGCTACTTCTTGTTGAGTATGGTTGGTGCCATCTACAACCAGCTCTGCGCATTGCTGGGTATTCCCCTTAAGATTTCGGATGTAGTTAAAAATGCTTTGTGATTTTCCTTGACTAGGGATGCTATTTTTGCTTCATAATTTGCTTTTGAGGACTTGACCAGCTCTCTGATTTGTTTGATTAGCCTAGTGAGGGACCTCTTCTTCTGCTGAACCTGTTTCTACTTATTTTTGGACATTAGTTTCTTTCTTTTCTTGTATAGCCTGTTTATACCATGGGTCCACCAGGGTGGCTTGTATTTCCGGATTTAATCCAGTCTGGTACTGCTGATTCTATACAAACTGCTTAACTGGCTATACAGGGCATTGGTGTACACCTCTGCAAAGTATTCTGTGTTTTCTGGATTTGGAGGAGCTTTGCAATTTCTTATGCCATGATTTAGTAGGAGATAATTTGTCTTGGAGAAATTATTTAGCATTTCTAAGCTTGTTGGGGTATATGGCCTTATATTTATTACAATGGAGACCATTTTGTGGTCCAATCTTATGAAAGAGGACATTACATGGGGGGTGCAATGCTCCCCATGTTATTTAGTCCTATAAGACTAAAATAAAACAGCAGCAACATAGGTAAAGGCAGGTCCGTAACAGCTAAAAGCATAGAAATAAAATGTAACTGACCAACACAGCTAAAACAAAACATTTTTAATGAATAACAGGTAAGCGCTTTCACGCCCAATAAAGGCACTTCATCAGACCACAATACACAAACCAATACATAGTCTGCTTAAATAGTACAATCAATTATCACTTAGTGGAATAAATTACGTGACCTTAGTGCCGGTTTCAATGGCACCACATCAAGTCCAAAACATTTATCAGCTTGCAACAATATAAGCCATCGTAATTCAGCAGATTCTATATTATTAATAAAATCTTCACCTCTCAGATCCTTTTGTAGCAACTGCAATACCAAGAACTTAAACATATGTGCTTGTCCATCTCTATTAACATGTTTTGCAAGACCTCTAGTTTCCTTGCTCCTACATATATCGTTAATATGTTCTCAGATCCGTTCTTTCTGGGATTTGTTGGTTTTACCAATGTAGAAACATAAACATTCAACACAGGATGCTAAATAAATTAAGTCAGTACTACTACAGGTTGCAAAGTGCTTAAATGTGTATTTTATGTCACTGTTTGGGTGTATAAAACAATCGCATATCCAAATAAATTTGCAAACACAAAAATAGCAAGAAAAGGTGACATTGCCTGTAGATATTTTCTTAGCTTTTCTAGCTTTCTGATAGCATAACTGGTGCTTGAGTGAATGAAAACTAGGATGATCACCCACTGAAATCCTAATTTTGTTATCTGTTAAGATTGAGCAGGATTATTATGATTTTAAAAATAGTTACATCTTTTCTTGGCCCAAAAATAACCACTCGCCCACAAAGTTAAAGAGAAGGGTCGAAGCACAGACATGAATTTTGTGGAATGGGGACATGTTAACGATATAAGTAGGAACAAGGAAACTAGTACGGTTGCAAAACATGTCAATAGATATGGACAAACACACATGTTTACGTTTTTGGTATTACAGTTACTACAAATTTATAACAAAGAATCTGCTGAATTAAGATGAATTATATTGTTGCAAGCTAGTAAATGTTTTGGACTTAATGATGTAGTGCCATTGAAACCTGCACTAAGGTCACATGATTTATTCCACTAAATGATTGTAAATAAGTAGAGTGTGTACTGGTTTATGTGTTGTGGTCTGAGGACGTGCCTTTATTGGGCATGAAAGCGCTTACCTGTTATTCATTAGAAATATTTTGTTTTAGCCGTGTTGGTCTGTTATGTTTTATTATTGAGTACTATGTCCAGGATATTCAAGACCCTAATGAGTATGCTGACTATCTGTTCCAGAACATTTGCATTTACAAAGTCCTAGAACCTCTGAGCCTGCATGTTAATGATCATGTATGATCCCCAACCAATTGGAAGATAGTTAAAAATTGCCCATAAGTAAGGATCAAAATAGATCCATATGTGTATATATATATATATATATATATATATATGTGTGTGTGTGTGTGTGTGTGTGTGTGTGTGTATCGTCTTTGCCTGGTTTTCCAGCTACTTGTCCAAATGCCAACAAGCTGTCCAATGGAAAACTTCAACCTCCCCCTTCCTTCCTACACCCACAGGTGTCCCACAGGGTACTGTTCTTGGCCCTCTTCTCTTCAACCTATTCATTAACAACTTTCACCAATCCATCCCAGACTCACCTATCATCCAATATGCAGATGAGTCAACAATCATCTGCTCAGCCTTCTCCCCATCCGAGCTCCTAGCAAAAACCCAACTAGCCTTCTCCAAAATAGAAACCTGGATGCAGTCTAACCATCTGGCACTAAATGCAAATAAAACCAAACTAATGTTTTTTTCCCCTACCAAAAACTCCATTGACAAATCCACATTCACCATACAGAGCCAAAACAACACCCTCCTTAAAATCGTTCCCAGCACCAAACTTCTTGGCATCATTATCGATGAAGAACTAAAATTTGATACCCACATCCGCTCCACGGTCAAGAAAACCCACTAAAAGTTAGGTCTCCTCTACAGGCACAACTGCTTCCTAGGCCCCTCTACCTGTCAAACTCTTGCATCCACCTTTCTACTCCCCTCCCTTATATATGGTGGCTCCTATACCTATAGCCTACACAATTCCCTGAATATATTTTCTCCTGGATTTACTCTCCTGACCCCTGTCTAGGCAGGCTGGGTGACGGATCCCTGGGAAATTTCTTTCTCCATCCAATCGTCAAAGTTTCCTCTTGAGAGGCAAAGGCACTCTGCTTGACATTGACATGGCAATCTATTCAGAGTCAGAGGAGTCTCTGAGTCTGGGGTCAGACCCCATCCCTCCAACATGTTTGCTTATTGTGATGACAAGGTTTTTATCCCTGAGTGTAGCTCTCTGGGATTGGGATTTCTTTAAGTGTAGCATGTCCAACAGCCTTATGTTAGCAGAGATCCTCCTCTGAGTAGACGATCGCCATGACAGAGTATAGCTTTTTTTTAGGCGGTCAGCATAGGGGCATGCTTTAGGGTCTGTGATCTTTTTTAGTGAGGTATTTCTGAGGCCTGGTGCCCCTCTTTTCACCAATCTACATCTTGGCCTTCGGTCCAAACTTGAATCCCGCTACCACAAGATCTCCAAATTTGCAGCCAATTCAAAAAACTCATCCCACCACTGCCACTCCCTTCTCACCCTCAACTGGCTTGAACTACCCAACTACCTCAGTTACCTACAACTCACCATTGCTCACAAGCTCATCTTTAAACCTGCCAACTGCCCAGTTCACACTACTTCCTTAAAATCTTACATTCCCAACCACTCACTCAGATCCATAAACCAAAATCTCTTTCATGTCCACAAACCTGCACGACCTCCTGGCCATCTACTGCTGTCCCACTCCTTAGCTAAACAGTGGAAATCTCTCCCCAAACACCCTACGCAACCTACCTAACCATACAAATTTCAAATCTCAGCCACTATCTCATCTTTCTTCCAAATGGGAATGCCCTTGCCACGCTCCAACTTAACCCCCCCCTCATTCCACCTTGCACTGACTCATCCAGCTACCTCTACTATTATTTCATCCCACCCAAAACAATCCCTCCCCTACCAAAAACTGATTTTCTCTCTAATATCTATTGTACTATACTCTCCAGTCTCAATTATACTATTAACCTCTCCATGCAGAATAATTTTCTAACATACAAATGGCTAGTAGCTATATATTTTAAAATGTTAAACCTACAACTGAGTTTATAACAAAAATATTCACTTTATGTAAATGTTGAAATGTCTGTATTGAATTATGCCTTTTCATTTTTGTAACATTGTGACAAGCCAATTTCAAATATCATGGAGCTTATCTGTAAATGTTTAATTAGCTGTATGAACTATGTCCTTTTGTAACATGTGAAATGCAACTTGCAATTATTGTGGAGCTTTTCTCCCTGGGCCTCCACTGAAAATGGGTTCTTCTTGGCCCAGTGGACTTCCCCGATATATATATATATATATATATATATATATATATATATATATATGTATGTAGATATAAGTTTATATCAGACTATCAAGTGTTTGGAAACCTGAAGATCATATGGTTGAGACCATATCAATGACTTTCCAAAAACTTGAACAGTGCAAAAATAACAAAATCCAGGTTTTTGCAGGGGGAACCCCCCTTTACCCCCCATGTGGTCGGCTGAAGCCCCTACACCCATGCAAATTATATTTACCAACTCTGAGGTCACATTACAGTGGGGAAAACAGCAAATTTCCTGATCCCCACTGTACTAGATTCTCAATACAAACATTTTGAGTTTTCAGAAAGCTGATGATATGGACTCAACCCTATAACATTTTTCTGAACACTTTCTAAACAGTTGATAATTTGATATAAACCTACACCCACCCACCTACACACACACACACACACACACACACACACATATATATCTATATATATATATATATATATATCTATATATATATATATATATATATATATATATATATATATATATATATATATATATCTGTATATATGGGATTACCACCATATATGAATGAATGAATGTGCTTTTAGTCAACATTTGTTTAGGCAACACGATTTGGTCTCCTAAGCAGATGGTCAGCAGTTTTAAGAGAACAGATAATTCTTGGGGTGGGGGAATATGCCCTTTCCTGAGTATTTTGTAATTTCTTGTTTAGTATATTTAATTAGCGAGGGGTGTGGGAGGTGCAGGGGGACTTGCACCCCTGCAAAATGAATAAATAACAAATACATAAATAAATGAATAAATAAATAAAAGTTGTTTTCTTTTTTTTATTTAGTGTTGCATGCAGCAAGGTTATTGCTCCATTCACTTGTAGTTACAGGTTAATATATGCATTTTTGACATTTTTTTGAAGTTACAGATATTGTCATTTGGATCTGTTAATTATATTTATTTGCCCCATAAAAAATATATATATATAAAAATATAAATATATATATATATATATATATATATATACATCCACATATATATAAAGATATGAGTATATGACACTTAGTCATATAATTATGTAAATGACCATCACAAGATTGAGAAGAAGTGGTCAAGCCATAAAAAAGAAAATAAATTCTAAAAAGAAAACAGTATTTTCTGTAAGGGAAACCCCCCCCCCGTACCCCCTTAATACCCTTCTTATTATATATACCAACTCTAATTGCTCTGCAGTGGAGAAAGGGTAAATTCCCCAATCCTCACTGCCTACGATCTGCACAGAAAATAAACAGGCAATATGTTATCAGCTCATTTTCTATCAGCTCTGCCAACTTTTTTTCTGTGCAATGAAAGCACAATTTGATAAGCTAAATGACACACACACACACACACATATATATATATATATATATATATATATATATATATATATATCTGTATATACATACATACATATATATATATATATATATATATATATATATATATATATATATCGAAGACCATATGGCCGAGACCATATGATCGACTTTTGAAATGTCGACTATGCGGAACGGGCATCTCCGTACAGTGCAGGATGGAACAATTTCCATCTTCTGCACTGTAGTGGGATCTCAGAGTTGGTATATTTAAGTTTCAGGGTGTATCCCTCCATGGGGGGTGCAGGGGGATTGCTCCCCTGCTAGCAATGTTAAGGTTAGTGATTGTTGTGTTTTTTCTTTTTTTTTTTTACATGATCGACATTTCAAAAGTTGGTCATATGGTCTCGGCCATGGAATAAATCTTGGAACCGAAGGAAATTAATCCAAAAACAAAAAAATGAATAAACAGAAGCAGAGCAGGCAGAGATAGTAAAAACTTTAGGATATGAGGAAGTTCCTTAATTGGCGTGAAAGTACTTGTCCTTGTGTTAAGATCATTTTTACGCACTTCTCTACATTTTGTTTTACAAGAAAACAATGTTTTTGTTTTTACTAACTCTGCCTGCTCTGCTTCCATTTATTTTTTGATTTTTGATTCCTTTATAACAGTGCTTGTTCCTCACAGCCCTTCCAACACATGGGCTGCTTATTAACCAAAAACAAGGTCCAAGGCTGCATGCCTCTCTCAGGCCCTACTTTCATCTCTAAAACTAATACTTCCACATGGTATAATCTATAGGTTACATTCCACAAGTTAGCCCATCTTGTGCTCTCTCTCTCTCTCTCTCTCTCTCTCATTCATGCTTACATCCTTCAGATGAACCGATGTGCAAGAAGACTATGAGTTTAGACCACCAGGTACCACTTTTTATACCACATTAAGTGGCAATTAAGACCTTGTGACATAGCTAATTGCTAATTGTACATTCTGACTATGCATTTACAGGCACATTTTCCTTTTCCATAACCAGCACATCCTTCCAAACACAAATCCAGGGGGTTTAGAATCAAAATGAATAATAAAGATGGCTTGTAGGCAATGGGCAGTACATCCGAATTTTTGTTGGCTTGGCCATGTCTGTGGGTGACTGTGTACTGACAAGGTTGTAAGGAGAGTGTCTGCTGGCAGAACTTGGTATTAGCATCAGTTTGCCTGCTTAACAATTGTAAATGGACATGACCTGTCTCTAGCTTGAAGTGCCTTCCTAATAGGTAGTAGAAACTCTCTCTAAATAACTGATTATCTCCTTTCTGCATTGCTCAGCTTCCTGAATATCTTGAAATGGCACTGCCCCCAAACCTACCTCTGATATATTTGTGTATGGGGTAAACACTTTAGTGCAATCAGGAGTTACTAACACAGGTTGTGATCAAAGACTCCTTTTTAGCTCATTAAATGCTCTACCTGCCTCAGGTACTATTGCCCCTTGACAGGAGATTTTCACATTATGAGATCTGTCAAAAGGCAGGCAATAGCCAGCAAACATTTGTACAAGGTTCTTGTAGTATACAGGTAATCCAAGGAAAACCTTATCCTATGTCTTAATAGAAGATACAGCACAGTTTTTATGACCTCAGTCTTTTTTAGTGGTGTTCTTACCACTCTCTTACAATAAGGTACCTTAAGTACTTAGTGTACACTCTATCCATGCCCAGTTTACTTTCCTTAGCATTTACAGTTAGACCTTACTGTCTTATGTACTCTAACATGACCTGCAGTTTATGTAAGTGAGATACCCAGTTCTCTGAATGAAGAATTCATTAAGGTATACTGCAGCATAGCATGAATGGGGCTTCAATATTTTATCTATCAGCCTCTGGAAGGTGGCAGGCTTTCCATGTAGGCCACATATGCTCTGAAAGAGACCATCAGGGATTACAAAAACATTTTTTCTTTGGCAGAGGGGGTAAGTGGTATCTGCCTGTATCCCTTCATCAAAGCCAATGTTGTGAAGTGCTCTTTCCTAGGTTTTCTATCCTCTCATCTATTTTGGGCATGAGATAGTATTAAACTTTGAAATGTTATTCAGCTTCCTAAAGTCATTACAGAATTTAATACTTCCATCAGATTTAGGGACTCTTCAGTCTGTCTAGTTTGAGCATTTTTTGAAATTGTCTTACTAATTGTTTCTTTTAACTCTGGTACTTTATAAAGCCATAGCATAACTAGCCTAGTCCAGATACAGAGTTGCTGTATCCAGGACTGTTGGTAAGCTTCTGAGTCCTGCAAGCCTTTCTGTGTTGGAGGAAAGTCTAGCTTATCAGTGGGAGTGGTAAGCACTAGGTAGCCTAACTACCATGAGAGGAGAGGTTCTTGGCCCAGAAATTGTAGTTTGACCATTTGGACAGTTTGTCCGTCTCTTTCAACTTTCTGGTTTAAAATACCACATCTGCGCTTGTTTCCCATCTTTCCTGCAACTAACCTACTGGGTAGCACTAGAAAGCCTTGACTGATACAAGCCTTCTAGCTTAGGAGAGAGACTTTGGAGTGATTAAGTATCAGTTTTCTGTACTTTCTTGCTGTACTTAACTGTTTTCCACCTAAACACAGATTTTCCAGTGTTTATTGTGATTTAAAAGCTTGTTTTTTTCACATATTGTACTTATTTGACTACCTGCACTTTTAAAAAGTTGTTTTTGTTTAAATAATTTGTTTAACTGTTGTAGGCTACACACTAAAGTGTGATAGCCTTTTCTGATCATTTGTAGTCGTTTAAAGCTGTTTTAAGTGTACTGAAGTTACAGATAATTTCTGGGATACATTACTCTCTCTCTAGCAGGTCTTATTTATATCACAGGCAAGGTTTAATTCTTTCCATGGCTTTGCATATTTAGAATGGGTAATTCTGGTGCTGTTGTTTTGTGGATATGCAAGAAATACTTCAGGGTGGGGTCTGACAATGCCTTGTATGCTAAGCATAGATCTCCCCTCAACACCTTGTAGGAGACCGAATACAGAGATAAACACCTTGTTGCAGAGCTTTTACGCGATCTGTATATGACATGTTACTTATGGCCTGCAGTCTTTTAGTGAGGAACCTCTGTGGGCGTTTCAACTGTTGGATGTGCCTGGTTAGATACATACTAAAGGGGCATTGCAGATTCATAGGTTCATAGGTGATTACTAGGCTAATGACCACAAGGGCCCTTTTAAGCCTAGCCATGCATCTCAAATCTCTGACAAGTTTTGGTACCCTTGATAAGTGTAAATAGGGGCTTGGGAGGTGAAATAATTACAAGCAGGGGCCTTGGAGATGAATGATTTACAGGTTGCCTGTGTCCATTAAAGACACAGATGCCAAAGCAGAGATGAATTTCCTGTTTACCATCCAATTGTCCAAATTACACTTGAATTGGGTTAGGGAGGAACTCTGATTCACATGGATGGGGAGTGTGTTCCAGAGAAGGGACAGTATGTCTGGGGTATATACCTCTCTCTCTCCAGCAAGCTCTATTTATATCACAGGCAAGGTTCAAGTCTTTAGAATGGGTAATTCTGGTGCTGTTTGTTTTGCAGATATGTAGGAAGTCCATCAGGGTGGGGGTCTGACAGTGCTTTGTATGCCAAGCATAGATCTCTCCTCAACAGCTTGTAGGAGACAGAATACAGGGATAGGGCCTTGAGGTAGTCTGCATAGGACATGTTACTTACACCCTGTATTCTTTTAGTGAGGAACCTCCATGGATGTTCCAGTTGTTGGATATGCCCAGTTAGATACTTACCAAGGGAGGCATTGTACTCAACGATAGGTCTGATAAATGTCAAACACAGTGGAACAGTGACTTCCTTGGACTTAGATGCTATACCTTTGTTTATACATTACACAATGTAGAATGATTTCCTCACTACTGTAGACGTGATGGTCAAAGTCTAAATTATTGTCTATGTGTGTGTGTGTCCAAGTCTCTGACTAATGGGTCAACTCTTAGGTGTGTCTTGTCAATATGATAGTTGCCAGGGGTAGATGACTTCCCAAAGGATACTATTATGCATTTCTTGGCATTTAGTTTTAGTTCATGGCTCTAGCACCAGTTGTTTGTCAGTGTAAGTCCTTCCTGGAGAACATTTGTGTCAGTGCCCGATTCAATGACAGCTCCTAATTTGCAACCATCTACAAATTTAGTCAGCCAGAGGCCATTGACATTGGTCTTAACTTCAGAAAAGTAAATGCAAAAAAGGATCAGTCTTAGGACTGATCCCTGAGGGACTCTGCTTGTGACTGGTCTCTTTTTAGAGGTGATCTCCCCAGTTCTAACTTCCTGGGTCCTGTCTGTGAGCCAGCTGGATATCCACCAGATGAGATAATGGTCTGTACCTAATGTCTTAATTTTGCCAACAATGTTTGAGTTGGAGATTGTGTCAAATCCCTTGGCCAGGTCAATGTAGGCAGTGTGAGCCATTTTGGCCTCATCCATTGCTTTCTCAAAGAAGCCCACCAGGTTGAGTAGGCATGACATGCCCTAGATGAAACCAAACTGGAGATTTCTTATGCCATTATTGATCATTTCCATGATAATTCCTTCCATGGCTTTGCATATGAGACTAATGAGACTTATGGGACTGTAGATTCCAGGGTCTGTAGATGACCCATCTTTGTGCAGAGGGATGACTGTTGCTGTTCTCCGTTTGTGAGGCACAAAGCCTGTTTGGAGGTTATGGTTAAATAGCAATTCCAGAAGGCCTGATAGATCATGTTTCATGCTATTTTGAAGGCATCCTGGGATATTGTCTGGACCCAGTGATGCAGTGTTCTTGGCCTTAGAGAGTGCATTGAGGACCTATTCCCTAGTGATAGTAGGGGGAGTTATATTTGATGCTATTCACTGAGGGTAGGTTGAATGGGAGAAGGGGGTGAAGTTAGAGCTGAATTTTTCTGCCAGTAGGTTTGCTATATCTTCTGGCTCAGTATAGGTGGCTTCGTTAGCAATTATCTCTGCACACAACTGTATATTGCTTTTGAAGTTACAGACATATCTAAAGAAAGCCTTGTGGTTGTACTTGGTCTGGCAGATCAAATCTACCTCAAATTTGGCTTTGGTAAACTTTGTCCTCTGAGTTGTTTGTTTAGTTTGATGAGAGCACTTTTATCCTGCTGGATACTACACCTCCTAACTGATGTTGTAATTCCACCAGAGTGAATTATTTTTTGAGTCAGTTCTATATTTCTTTCTGGCAGGTATAGCTGCTTCTCAGCAGCTATTCTCATGCTTGTATATGGTTTATACAAACAGTTGCAAGTAGGCAGCAGTATTCTCAGGGTTTATGGGGGCTTTTGACACCATTCCCCACTCGGGTATTACAGAAAAACTCACCAGCCTGAACAAAAACCCCTACGTCATGAGACGGGTTGCCAACTGGCTTACAGACAGAACTCACACGGTAAGAATAGCGGGCTCCAGGTCCAACTCTAAACCAGTTACAACTGGTGTCCCGCAAGGCTCGGTCCTGGGACCCCTACTGTTTGGCATATATTTCTCAGAAGTACAGGCTAACACAGGAGGACTATGGCTAACCAAGTTTGCCGATGACTGCAAATGGGGAGCTATAATTGACTCTCCGGCTGACACGGACATCCTCCAAAAGAGGCTTACTGAGATGGACACCTGGTGTCAAAGTTATGGCCTCAAGCTAAATGCCAAAAAATGCATAGTCATCCTGTTTGAGAAAAATAAAACACTCACGAATTACCACATAGCTGGCAGCCCCCTTAATACAGAAGAGTTAATAAGAGATCTGGGGACCCAGGTAGATAGTAATCTCTCCTTTGACAAACATATTGCCAAAGTAGTTAGGAAATCCTTCTATGTGGCCCATCTAATTACTAAAGGGTTCACATCTAGAAATAAAGAGGTTATAGTGCCCCTCTACTCGTCACTCATTAGACCTATCATAGAGTGCAATGCCCCATTTGGGATGTACCTCACAAGACACTTCCAACAGCTGCAAAGTCCACAAAAGTACCTCACCAAGTGGATTACTGGTCTCAAACATATGTCCTATGCAGCCCGACTAAAAAAACTCTGGCTGTACTCAGTGGCATATTGCTTACTCAGAGGTGATCTCTGCCTGACTTACAAAGCCATGTCCAACTCAGAATTGATGGACATGCTCCACCTAAAGAAATCCAAGTCACTGTGAGCCAATCGCCACAACAATAAATAGAACATGCTGGAGGGATAGATTCCTGTCACAGAGACTCCCCATGCTTTGGAACAATGGGTAACAGAAAATACACCCCTGGGATCACTTCATTGACTCTGCTTGACAGAGGATCAGTCAATGAATCAATGGGGAGGCGAAAGCAGACACTCTGGCTAGGCTTATAAATACCCTGGGCAGATAGCCTAGTACCTACCTATGAACCTATTCACTCTGGGAGCTGTCTCTGGATTGTCCTTTATTAACCCTATTCCCCTAGGTGTTTCTGTGAATGCTCCTATTTTTTCTTAACAAAAATTGTATCACTTTCAGCTTTTATACTTTTGACAGGGATTATTCCAGCTTTACTTCAGGTAGCAACTTCCTGATTTCTCATGTAGGAATTTCAGCTTGCAAGCCTTCTCCGGAATTCTCTTCTCTCCTCCATGGCTTCAGTACATTAATATGGTAAATTTGTTTGACCTTTCGCTTTCCTGTACTGTCTAAACCTATAGCTTACAGTATGGATTCATTCTACCACCTCAAATAGCACTTGCTGTTTTGTCAAAAATCTGTTTCTTCCAGAGGGTACTAACTCTGGCATCTGATTTCTTGGGTTAAATTGTTGAAGTCTGTCATTCTTATTATAAGCCCATTGTTGCATTTCCTGGATTCCCTACATGTGTTCCCTCACTATGGGCTTTATTAGCTTTATCATATTCTGTAAACTAAAACAGTGTTTTATCACAATTTAAAATGGAGTCTTTTTCTCTCCCCAAGTTTCATTAACAATGCCAGGCAGCCCTCTTAAATTAGCACTATACAGAAGTTCAAATTAGGAAAATCTAGTTGAAGCTTGTGTCATCTCTCTGACTGCAAACAGTAGTCAATGTAACAACTGGTCCCATCTTTTATCCTCTGTATCTACACCTTTCCTCAGGATGGCTTACAATGTTTGTCATGCCTTTCTACTAATCCATTAATTTGTGGATGGTAGACTGACATCTTTATCTGTATGACTTTAACACACTAACATAACTGGTGCAGTACCTGTGATGATAGGAGGTACTGCCAGCCATGCCAGGAAAATAGGGCAGTGGATTTGTAACATATGCCAGCACAGCTAGCTGGAATTGTTTAAATAATTATATGTCATTTGTATATATCAAACTGATTTGTACAGATGCTTGTGCTGAAAATGTATTTGTGAAGCTTCCTTGTGTTAAAATGTAACAGTGTACCCTGCTGGAAGGAAAAGAAATGCACATGTGTTATTGTAACTGAAATAAATGAATACATTGTAACAGCATATACTGAAAGTGAAGAGGTTATTCATAATCCACCTGACTTTGCAAAATATATCTGAAATTAAATTACTTTATGGGTTAAACCATAAAGATGTTATCCCACAGTTTTGAATGGTTGGTAGTTCCTGTAGGAAGAGTGAGATGGTTTTATGGTTTAATGACTTCCAGCAGCTGCACCACATCTGAGCAAAGCTCTATCTATGTGTATTGTAGCACATAGGTGCTAAACCCTGATAGCTTCTAGTGATAAGAATAGTGTGGGAAACAGTCAGATGACCAGATGTATGTGATGTCATTCTGTACAGAAATAATGTTTTAATATTAGAGGAGACTGAAGTATCAGGAACATTCTGTATTCTGTCTTGGATCTGACAACCAGACCACTTACCCATCTTGTCTTGCTCTATTCAGTAAGTAGGAACAGTAATTATTTTAGTCAATCAAGAACAGATAGTGAGATTAGCTAAAAACTGTTTTTCTATACCTGTGTGAAACTTTCCATCTGTGTTATTTTTAATATTCCCTGTGGCTGAAACTCTGGTATTTATTGTAAATAGATATTAAATATTTTCTTAGTCTTTTATTATTTCTTGTTAAATACATTTAAACTTTCCATTGTGGCTGGATGTTTTTAGAAAAAAATATATAAGTCTTGAAAGTATTGACATATATTTATTTGGTGACAGCTCTAGCCACTCCAGAAACCTTGCTGTTTGGTGAACATTACCATTTGTATTAATATTAACTTGTATATGGTATAATTGGGTACCCTTAGAAGAGCCTTAAAGCAGTTGACAGGGGTTTTGGTGGCAGTGATAACTACCTTATAGTCTGGTCAGAAGGAGGCACAGCAGGTGAATCTGTGCCAGCCTTTCCCAGGAGTGTGTGGGAGTGTGTGTACAAATCAAATCTCAAAGACTGAGTGTGTCAGCTGCTTGGAGCAGGGACACAAATCACTGGTTTCTCAGAGAGGGTGTGGGAGGACTTAGCATGGAACCCCAGCTAAGGACCCAACTCTAAGCTGTGCCAGTGGGGAGTCTTATTGGGGGTCTTGACAGATATAGAGAGGAACCAGCCCCCAAACTGAGCATGTTCCCTGGGTGCTCTTAAAGGAAATTGTGCTTGATGCAGAGAAGTCTATATCTGGAAATACTGAGTGTATCCATTTGTATTCCAAGTGAATGTCTCTCTCCAGTGTCAGTGGTGAGGATTTAGGCTCTTTGATTACTGGCCCAAGGTGGGGACCTCACAGTACCCTTGACAAAAAAGTAGTGCTTTAGCCAGCAAGTATCTCTGTAGGGACATCCACTTTGGAGAATTACAGTATGCATTCCATGGCAATATCCTTAATATCACCTTTGTATAATAGCATTACTTATGGAGATTTTGTGGTATTGCCTAATATGAATATCATGAACTGATACCTGTTGCTGTTCTTTTTTTAAAGTAATGGCCCCAGCATATATTTAGCAACATGTTCAAATGGGATTTGTATCACTTCACTGAAAGACCATTTCACTGACACCCATTTCACTGAGACCAAATCACCTAAAGTTCATTTCACCTAAAACTCATTTCACTGACAAGTAGTCCTCTAAGGCAAGTCAAAGGTATATGTCCTTTTTCCCCACTGTAGTGCAATCCTGGTGTTAGTATATAGCATTAGGGGGGTGTGGGGGGCTTAGCTGGGTTTTACCAAATAATGTAAAACAAAACCAGACAACAGAAAATGAAATTAAGTGGGGGGCTATGCCCATCCCCCCATGTGGGGGGGCTGTGCCCTCCACCTCCCTAACTATATATACTAACACCAGGTTCATCCTACAGTGGGGAAAAGGACATATATCTTTGACTTGCTTTAGAGTACCACTTGTCAGTGAAATGAGTTTTAGGTGAAATGAACTTTCAGTGAAATGAACTTTAGGTGATTTGGTCTCAGTAAAATGGGTGTCAGTGAAATGGCCTTTCAGTGAAGTGATACGAATCCATTCAAATGATACCTCTATGATAGGTATTACCATCAAAGAACTTTTATATTCCACATGGGAAAGCAGTGTTCTGACATTTTTAATAAGAAATAGGCAATTCCTCTATCTTTTTTATTATACATGGACAGTAAAATCTGGTATGCTTATGTTAGTTTAGTTCTTATCAAGTGACCTCCTAAAACATGACTACTGGTTAGCTTTATTATTAGTATACTGTAAGGTTTTGGCATTATTAAATGATGCTGAAGCACTTCCCTTTCTTTACTTACTCTATATTAGATATAATCTTGTAACTTAAAATAGGGATAAAATGATTTAGGAACATCTTGTTCATTGTTTTTCCCTACTATCTTGGTTATATTATTTCTCCTTACTTAAAGAATTATCTCTCTGTTGTGCCTTTTTAAAGTTTATGTGACTTACTTTTAAGTTTAATAACTCAGGATTACTTTTTCAGTAACCTATCTCTAGGTGGAAAGTATAGCTTCTTCCCTTAGAAATACTGTCACTGCAGCTTTTTCTGTCTGCCCCTGCAAAAAGTTGTTCTAAACTAAAATTACATTTCACTTTATTTTATTGGCTGTCAGCACAAGCCATTTGAGTGCTCTCTTTTCTTTTAGGTTGCTCTTCCAGTACTAGAGGTTGATTGGATACCACTGTCTTGCTTTATTGTTCTTTTTTAAATTGTCCTTTCAGAATTCATGACTTTTACCTTACTCTTGGCTTACAGGTTTCTGCTGCTTAGAGTTCACCTTTAACTGTGTTTTCTTCCTCACATAACAAACATATTTTTTTTATATTTATATGCACACCCTGAACAGATACCAACCTGGCTAAAAACAGGAAAAACAATGCTCCTACTTAAGAGTGAACCTGCAAGCTACCCTTAAAATTATAGACCAACAACTTGCCTTCCAACAACTACATATAAACTATACACCAGAATTGATGCCAAAAGAGTTTATAGTCGTTTAGAAGAAAACTCAATTATGGCAGTAGAACGAAAGGGCAATAAAAGAAAGTCATATGGAACAAAGGATTGTCTGTTGCTAAATAAAGTCATAATGGAGACCTGTAAAGAGGGAAAGAATCTAAGTATGGCATGGCTTGACTACAAAAAAGCATTTGATAGTATCCCACATTCATATCCTCTGATCAACTACATTACAGTGACCAGGAAACAGTGACAGATCACTTTGCAATTAAGCCATGATAAAGGACAAATTATTATTCCAAGGATAAAAATTCCAAAGGGTATATTCCAGGGTGACTCCCTGTCACCTCTACTATTCTGTCTTGCCCTTAAGACATTAAGCTGTCTATTTGACAGATTAGGCCATGGCTATAATTTGGCTCCTAGAAAACAACAAAGTGTAAAGATTTCTTATCTTTTCTTTGTTGATGATTTAAAACTGTATAGCCCATCAGACGAAGAGCTGAAAGCACAACTGCAAGTAGTCAAAACTTTTTCAGATGAGAAAAGAATGTACTTTGGTCTTGATAAGTGTGCAAAAGCAACCTTTAAAGCAGGAAAACTGCAGCACCAAGAAAACATCAGTTTGGGACAAGAATGTGATATAAAAAAACCTGAGCAAGAGGGAATGTATACATATTTGGAAACTGATGAAGGATCAACAATAAAACATGAACAAATGCAAATAAAACTTAGTAAGGAATATTTTAGAAGACTTAAATTAATCCTGAAAACAGCGCTGACATCTAGGGACAAAATTCAAGTTATAAACCAATTTGCTCTTCCTGTCCTAACTTACAGTTTTGGAGTGATTGACTGGCCCCAAAACATGTTGGATAGATTAGCTAGGAAAACAAGAAGGATGCTTCATGCTCACCAAATGATTTATAAAAATCAGTGCATACCAAGATTATATATTCCCCATTCAGAAGGAGGTATGGGCCTCCTTGAAATTGATTACATGTATAGATCTGCAATCATGGGACTGCACAAATATTTGCTGACCTCACAGGACCCAAACAGTGAAAGTTTTGAAACATGAGAACAAATCTAAGATGACTTCCCTGCTTAGTCTAGCAGAAGCATATCAACTTCAAGCTGAAATGGAAATCAAACCAGAAGTAGATAAAAATCAGGCAGCAACTGAATGTGCCAAAAAGCAAAATAAAGAATATAAGGTGAAGGATCAGATGAGAAGGCAAGAAATGTGGAAAATGCATAAATATAGTTGCAAGTATATAAAACTTCTGGAAGAACCTCATGTTGATCAGGATCAAATGCAGGAATAGTTAAGGAGAGGCAAATTCAAACCAAAAGATGAAAGGTTAATTTTGCTGGCCCTAGATAGTGGGCTACACACACATTGGCTTACAAAGTCCTTTGAACATGTGGGAGAAACAGACAAATGTAGGTTTTATAAAACAGAATTGGAAAAAAGTCACACACTTTGTTGCTGGGTGTGACATACTAATGGCAGGACTGTATACTGAAAGGGATAATAATGTGGCAAGACTGTTGCACTGGGGCTTGTGTAAACATTGTGGTACTGAAGTAGTTGAAAAACACTGGAAACATGAGCAGCACAGCATCATAGAAAACGATGCGGATCACCCATTACCAATAGTTCAAATGATGCAAGAAAAACAGATGTAGTGGCCCATGGAAAGAAGACAAAAGTAGTGTCGAACATTGAAATCGTTACACCCAGTGACTACAGTGTCTTGCATAAAGACAGACACAAAGCCATAAAATATCAGGATTTGCAGGCTGAAATGAGAGCAATGTGGAAGAAAGATACCCAGACAGTTCCTTCCAGTAGTAGTAGAAGCAACAGGTCTTATAAAAAAAAAGAATCTACAATCGTATTTAGATATATTACCAATACATGTAACTCCATATGAATTGCAGAAGGAGTCATTACTGGGTACATTATGGGTGCTGCAAAGAGCACTTTTGGCTGACATCAAAGATTGAAACAATACTAATTTCACAAACTTTAATCGTACTTTGACTTAGGAATGGGGTCCACTCCAGTCATGGTAATGGAAACCCAAAAGACTTGAAGAAATTAAAAAAAAATATGCTCAGAATTCTGCCTTCCACTTCTTCTCTCACTTACTATACTCACTTTGTTCTGAGGGTCCTTATTCAAGGATCTTTCTTTGCTATGTTTGTCTCAGTTTATGTGTTAATAATACTTGATGCTTGTGAATATTTGTTCTGACGGCTGCCTTGAACTGATTTTTGTTTCAGAATTTTTTATCATTTCATCTTAATTTCCTATACAGATGTTTCTTATAGTTTTTGGTTTCTGTTCTTCTATCTTTGGTACACAGTCCTGATAACAGACAAGATCAGGGTTTACTGTGAAACCAGAAGCACTAATCACAACCAAGTTCTGGCTCCTTTTGTAGTTTCTGTGCCCTCCCCCTTCCTGATTTTGGTTCTAGCTAACTTTATAAAAATACTTCTGTCTAAACTTAAACCCTGCTCTAATGCCCCTGACAATATTCCCTCCACTTTCCTAAAATGTGCTGCAGATGGGATAGCACTCCCAATCAGCATCATTATCAATAGATCTATTAAGGAATCTTACGTCCCCAAACTTTGGCACTCAGCTTACATTCTTCCTCTTCACAAAGGAGGCAAGAACACCAACATCACAAATTTTCGCCTCTGCCTTGATCTCTCCTGGCGATTCTTATAATTAATGGATATATCAGCTTGTCACTTTTTGTCTATATGTCCTCCATTTTCCCACATTTTCCATACAGCTCTAAAGTTCAAACACTCTTTTCCTAATATTTCTTTGGGGTTACAGTCACAGAATGCAGCAGTTTCCCCAGAACTGTATGAATTTCTAAATGCATATAAAGATATTATTTTCTTTCACCAAGAATCTATATTACATCCACTTTCTGATTGTTGCTAATTTTATGCTTAAAAGCACACTATACTCCACAGGCTAAAGCACCCTAGGATGTCCTTCATTTCACGTTTACAGGTTTTCATCAGATAAACCTTTATGTGAGGAACAAACATCCTGAATTTAACCTTCTAGACTACTACTTTTTATACCATATTAAGTGTCAGTTAAGACTTTGTAATCTAGCTAACTGCTGTAATAGCATTGCCACACTCTATAATGCAGTATACATTCTGGCAATACATACAGTGACATATTCACATTTTGCATAGCAAACAAGATGCAAAATATATATGCGATTAATTTAAGAATTAATGTAAAGGCAAACAAAAATGTTAGCAATACTAGGCAAGCAAGGACTTTGAACTGAAGCTTATGTGGCATATGCTGTGTATTTATTTATTTGTTTGTGTTTGTTAACTGGGTTAGTTCAGGTGAGCAAATTGCCCCTTTTCACTAGAGCTCTGGAGGATAAGCTCCACATTTCTTAGTACAGAAAAACAGATAATTTATTCAAATATAATAGCCTAACCAACTGGCTAAAGCTTACTATGTATCACATTAAAATAAGTAATGAAGGCACTGAAAATAACTTACCAACTTTTATGTACATAATGTGGTATAAAACAATATAAAGAATATTTGCTGGTATATGGAAATAGAATATTAATACATTTCATTATATAATGAACTCAGTATTTACTGTGTGAGGGCTTGTAGTTGTTGAAGAAACAGGAAGACAATTAATTAGTTCAAAAGCCTGAAACAAAAATATGCACTTTATACTTAATGCAATTGCCTACAGACTGTATAGTGTATACTGTGTAATATTAACGTGGTATGTTATATGCTTGATAGAGCATAAAGCACTTTCAGAAAGACTTCATGTCAGAAGAACAAGAGAAACAATTTCTTGAGAGTACAGTTTAGGGATGAACACCTTTTTTCATCTGACATACATGTTCAAAGTTCCAGCTACTAGAACTGATACGTCTGTCAAAAAAGGATAATTAACAGCAACAGATATACTGAAAAAAAGTCTAAATGCTTCTCAACCATCAGACAAAACAATTTTAGTAGGCATACATGTCTAGTATGATTACTTGTGTAGATACAGCCCAGGGTATCTATGTTGCTAGCAGCAGTAGTTCAGAAATGAACACTGACGGTTTAGACAGAGATTCCATTATGTTGAGAAGGAATCAGCATCACCTTTGCTGTTCTCCTTCCTTAGGGAAAGAGGTTTTTTAATTTATGGCAGCTCTCTGCTCTTAGAAATGGCTGAGGGAAATTCTTTTGTTTTATATTTTCTGACAGAAGGGGGTGGGGGTGAAGGGCCTGACATATGTCCCTCTATACCTGTTGTTTGTGGGAGGAGAAAAGTTTTCCTGAATATATAGAATGATATGCCCTTCAGAATCCCAAACAATTGTCCATGAGCATACCCTGATTTTGCTTCACTTATTTGACTGATGATCAGATTTGGACTGTCTAACAACTTTTTCCTGCCTTGGATAATAAAACAGAATATTAATGAAAGAATGAGCAATACTGTGAATGCCAGAGATTTTGTGTAATGCCTCTGAATGGAAGGTAGGCAGTTGTCTATAGTAGTAATATTCTGAAATTAGTAATTACAATGTATTCTGGTAAGCTAACAGTAATTATTTGTAAATGATTCCATTGATACTTCTGTTTGCTCTTTGCACTTATGACATGCTTTTCTGTAAAAGCCTGAAGGACAGAACGAGCCAAAAATATAAAGTTGTTCTCGTCATAGCTTTTTCCTTTTAACTCAACACCAAAAAATCCTCATGTGAAAGTAACATGAATAAATTATTACTTCCTCTGTTTCTGGACTGTACCTGTTTCTGAAGTTTAATTACACATCTTGGGTTTCTCTGAATACATGTATTTTTTTCACTTCAGGACATTAAGTGCTGGTAGAGACTCCAGCTGCCATGAAAACTTGAATTAGGTTAAGCGGGTACTAGAAAGTGAAATAATGAGTTTTCCAATAAGGTAGCTTGTATTTATAATTTACTGTGTTGTTAGCCAGCGTTAGACTGGAATTGTAAATATCCCTCATTCTGTCCTCTCTCAGTATGTTCACTCACTACGCATCTGATGTGCCTTGTAATTATTCATCACACATTTTATCACTTTCTCCACTCTCTTTCATATAGATCACCTCTTTACTTTCCCTACTTCAGTATTCCTCTGTCTCTTGAACTAGGTAATGTATATCTAAAATACAGATAGCTTCATATTAATAGGGTTATGTGCATGAACTAACCAATGTGATTCTGAAATATAATTAACTGTGTCTTAGTAGGGTTATGTGCATGGACTATTGCATACAACATTGTCATGTGTGGTCACTCACTACTAACTTCTTTTCCCTTTATCTGCCACCACTTTGTTAATACACATATTTGGATTGCCTGCTTTTTCACAGTATTATGTTTACTTTTATGTAAAACATTTTTTGTTTCTTACATAATGAACCACTAATTCCCATTTAAATGCCACAGCCACAACCCAGATTCATTGGAACAAGATTATAACAGAAAATGTAAAAAAAGGCAATGAAATCATATAACAGAGGTATTTGCAGAGAGTGCAGATTACAAAGTGTACATATACAACATGACTCTGACAAAGTGTGCGCATGAAACACTATTTGGTAAAAGTTGTGTAATAATATTGTGTAATAATTACAAAGAAAAAAATGTACATTGGCTCCCAAGTTTTATTTCTCATGGGTAATGATACAGTACAGAATCTGAATTAATATTATGTTCCAATACAACTCTAACGTCATAATAATCTTACTGAAATGCAAATGTGTACTTTAAGTACACGGTTACAGTTATTTTCCTCATCCCTAAACAATCTGACATCAAAACATGGCTTTATGGCATGCATCCTTTGTTGTTATAATTATCATTATGGTGATTTTTTTCTTACAAAATATTTATTTTTGAATTGTATAAAGAACCACTAATTGTCACATCTTTTGCCTCATCCCTGATCAATATAATATCAAATCCTACCTTTATGGGATGCTTTAGTCTGTGTTTCTAGTACTGCATTGTTTCTGTTTCCTGTAGATTAATTTATATCAGTTTATCTCCTCTTTCCCTTTAGCAGAACCTTCTCTTTTATTATGTACAGCTTACTGTCCCAAAGGGCCTTACATGAGGACTGAGTTTAACTAAAACATTTGGCATGAATTTGGTTGTGAGCTGTTTTCTTCTCATCTCTTTCACTGATGTAAATGCTATAATAAACTGTTTATAGTTAGCATTGTTTCACTATGACTACAAAAGCAAGCTTTTTGAACAAAAAAGCAGCAGTACTTTTATGGTGAATGAAATATCATTATGCAGAAAGACTGCAATTAATTTAATATGAATGGTTTGGTTCTCATACAGTATTTACAATTGGTTAATAGATTACTGCTGTTTTTACTTTGTGCTGGTATTTTACCAGACTTATGTACAAGTTATTGATTTAATTACTGTGTTTTAGTTCATCTTAAGACTATGTGTGGTACTTGTTTAGGTATATACCATGCATTCATGAATGCATGTGTTTTAAATGTTTTGTAATGTTTGGTGCATGCCCAGTCTTCTTTTATTTTTTTTCACCTTAAGTTGTGATCTCCTTTTGTTATAATAGCTTCTTTCTTTCTTTTCTTGCACTGATATTTTGCTGTCAAGGAAAATGGCATGCTCAGTCTTTCCCAGTCTGCCATGCTGATCAAAATGAAATCATTACATAAGCGATATCACCTAGTAGTATGATTGTAACAGCAGAAAAATATGTATTTTTTTGTCTCTGGAGTTCTTTATATATAAAGCTGCCCACTCAAGAGATCCACCATTTTTCCCTTCATAGCTACTTAAAGTCTTTTTCTTAATTTACCAAACGTCTCCTAAACATGCTTTTTATTGTGAGAGCCATATGCTCTGACATTTTCCACTTAAATTGCAACTTCACACTCCTACCCTTTTACTTCATGAAGATTTCTTATGGTAGTTAGTACAAAGGATTAAGGCTCTCAAGTGCTAATGATCTGCTTCTTGTAACGAAGACTACAATGTTTGAATCCTTCCATCTCCATTTGTCTACTGTGTGGCCAATATCCCACCATGTTTTTTTTTTATCTGACATGTTTTATTATTTTATGTTAAGAATTTCTGTCAGGTACCAGGAACTACAAATAGAAGACATAATGAAAACTTATGTGTTAGCTACAATCTTTGGAGTGAGGTTGAAATGTACTATGAAATGTTGTTTAACAGCTTATATTAAACACAAATAAAAATGAGTCTATGGAAAAGAAAGATTGCGTCGTTCATCAGACATCTTTAATGAAGGCAGCAATTTATATCACTGCCATTGTAAGTGAATGCAGACATCAAGATCCTGAAATTTTGCAGTCCATTCCTGGCAGTTGTAGCTGGTGACTTCAAATCAAATGGGGGGGGGTGCAGGAGACAGCTGAATGGTTGGGATTAATGGGAAGGGGTGTGGCCAACCATAAAGGGGCGGAGATATGCTCAAAACCACAAAAACTGGGACTTTAATTAAATACGCTGCCCTGCATGCCAAACTATCATTATGAGAGTCCAATCAAGACAAAATGAAGTGAAGAAGAAAAAAATATATTTCAATGCATTGGCTACATGACAGCTTACTTAATATCTAGATGGTAACACAAAGGTTGTGAGGCATGAAGAAATAAATTACTTTTTAAATACATTACTGGAATACCAGTCAAAATCAAGTATAAAAAAAAAACAAGCAGCACACAACCTAAACCACTTCTCCTTGCGCTGCAGTTCTAATTATAATTTATATTCAGCTTTATAAAAGTACCAAGTAACATGCTGAAAGTAGCAATCTCTGTGATACCCCCTGTGATGGCCATGCCCTGGCCCAGCAATCAAGGAGCCTCAATCCTTACCACTAATACCAGAGAGGGAGTCTCATATATGAGTTAAGGATAACAAATAAACACATTATGGAGCAATCTCCCTTAAGAGCACACAGAGATAACAGTCAGTCCAGGGATGGTTGCTCCCTTGCTCCCCAGATCCTCAATAAGATTCCCCACTGGCACAGCTATAGGGTCCAGATCTCAGCCTAGTGGGCAAGCTAAAATCTCCAGCACCCTCTCTGTCCAACTAGTGCTTTGTGTCCCTGCCCAAGTAGCTGACATACACACACTTTGAGATAAAAGTTTACACAACCACACAGACAATTCTGGGGAAGGCTGGCACAGGTCTCCAGCTGTGCCCCTTTTTACCCAGACTATACGGTAGTACCAGCTGCCACCACCCAGTAATAATTATCAACTACTCAAAGGCCCTTAAAAGGGTGTCCAATTATTACTGTGCAATATTATTATCCAATTGGTAGATGTGACTAAACAGTCTCAAGGCTTATTAGAGTGACCTGGTACAGGATCCTTATATACATGTAATGTACTCTTAGAGCTTAACTTATCTCTACACAAACTAGCCACAGTTAAAAGGTTTTAAAATAATTAAAAATAAATAATTAAAACCACAAGACAATACTTTTTACTACACAGTGCTAGTCAAAAGAGTTCAGAGATCACACAGAAATACTTAAAATAAATCAGTAGTACAGTTCTGACATCACAGAAAAACACTTAGTCTAAACTTTCTAATTTCTAGCTCTCTAAAAGAAAACACAAGTCTAAGATAACTTACATAAGACAACAGGCAGATTACTGATGAGTTGAATATCAAGGCAAAAATGCTTAATAATCTCTGGTTCTCACTATTTAAATTGAAACTGCAGTTCTGCTAAAACATTACATCATCCTTTATACTTTCCTGATGTTCCCAGGCTGACAGAAACTGCATTTACATTCTTTTACACTTAGAGCAATACAGGACATTCCATATGTAAATAATTCTGGTCATTAACTTTAGCCTTAAAACAATAGGCAGGAAGTCTTCATCTAGCTAGACTGGAGCCGACTTGTAAACATGAAAGGCAGTGATGAAATAATTTTAATTTCAAAGGACCAACAAGAAATGTCTGACTTATCTTTCTTTACAGCATGTGGTAATGTTACCACATTATTTTAAATTCAACATTTCACATTTACAAATTATAGAATTATCTGCACAATTCTATCTGGCTAGGCTGGGAGCCTTCCCCCATCTCTACCAGTCTTCACACCCCCACTTGTAAAAATGTTTCTTATCCAAAAAAGACCTGCTGCCTGACAACACCTCTCTACTTGTTTCATGGGGAATACATGATCAAAGTAAAAAATGAACAACAAACAAGAAATAAGCTCAAGATATGTGTTTAAAGGATTACTGTACAGGTTATGGACCACACATGATAGATTGGCATTCTGTTTAGTTTACAGGTAAAGCCTGCAAAGATGACTGCAAGTCTCCAACAAATGTAATAAGCTTCCAAAAATACTTTAATCCTGTCCTTTATTACAAATACTGTCATATGCATTTCAATACCTAAGGCTTATACGTTATCTGGTTATGTAAATATTCTTTGCAAAGGCTTTCAATGTTGACAGTTCCTTAACAGTATGCTTATTAAAGCTTACTTGCATCTTACAGTCTCAGACAAGCTTACCTGATGGTCATTAAAGCATTGCTACTTAAGCACAGAGCAACAGACATTGCATCAAGATGCATTTTCTGAATAAGAAGCATAATTCAACAGTATAAAATATGACTGAAAACTAGAACATTCTGCAAAATCAAGGACAGATGAAAAGCCACTATAGTACTTGTGTCTACCTTACTCTGCACACTTACACTATATAACTGCTCCTTGCCTTGCTTGAACACATCCAGAGTCACTATATGGGGGAGTGGGGGTGCAACAAGTATGTCACAATTTGAAATGTCTCTGGCTGACGGTGATGACCCTGACACATTTGTCATAGCTCTCAACCTTAGAACAAGAAATCTGGACAAAGCCATAAATAGAAGTGGGACAAAGGCCCAAAAATAAGGACAATTTTTAAATACTGCTCTTATAAACTTAGAAAGATAATAGATTAGCAGGTCTTGCATTAGTATGAATTTTCTGAAGGGTATGAAATCTGAAACACAAATGTCTGTCATTATTTTCTAACTTCAGTCTTTAATGATTTGCCCCTAATTTGCCAGAAACCACAATTTTATAAAAACAGACCAAAACTGTGATGCAAAAAGATATAAATATAAAATAGCCACACAATACAGCTGGGAACCTGTAAAAGAAGAGACACGTTTTTAATATTAGTTCTGTTAAGTTGAGCAACTGACAAAATAAGAAAATCTACATGCATTTCTGAAATAAAAGTAATCTATAACTCTGATCATTACATTTATTTATTAATTGTAAACCCTCCATATTTTCTTCCAAATTTGCCATTTTGCGGAGGGATTATTGGGGGAGAGCAACATTTTGAGCCAAAATCAGGAACAGTTGAGAGGTTTGGATATACCTAATTCTATAAAGTGATTTATTTGCACATACCTCTCAACCTCTTAACGCAGGAAATCAAGACAAGGCCAAATATACTGGTGGACATACAAACAGTACTAAAATTGCTCCTCTATAAACTTAGACAGTTGAAAGAACAGGTCTTGCTTTAGCATGCATTTTTTGGAAGGGTATGAAGTCTGAAACTCAATATCTGTCATTTAGTGACTTCATTCCTAAATGATTTGCCAGAAAACCACAAATTTTATGAGGAACAAACCAAAAATAAGAAGCAAAAATCTATTCATTCTGTGAAAATCTGGACAGTTAAGAGGTATAGTTTATCCAGGACTGTCTTTGAGTTTGCTGCTCTTCCCCCTTGCAAAATTATGGTCAAATGAGACCTCCCCCTGCAACTATTCCAATGTCTCATTACTTGGGTATTTTGCCCCATTTACCATAAATACTGTAATGTGCATATTACTTTACTTCTATGATGATTTGGATTTAATTTAAAAGTTTTATTTTACAGCACAAACACTAATAGACATCTGCTAAACAAAGCAATGCAGTCGCAATGAAAATAAATTTAGACAAAATGATTGACTTCAACAATTGGCTAGGCTTCTGGTGTCATTCTAAGGGGATCCAGTATCTGTCTGCCTGGGATGACATGATCGATAAATCACAATGCTTTGCTAGAGACCTGTCGCCCTTGGGATTCTGGATACTGGCTAAGGCTCTTTCCACCCCTATAGTGCCTTTTTTAGGCAAGGTTCAAATGACAAATTCACCACGTAACAGGTACAAGCAAGCAAAATCTGAGGGTAATGCTACTTAATGCTAGAAGTCTAAACCTCAAAATGCACTCACTCGAGGCACTCCTTAAAATGGACAACATTGACATCTGTGCAGTGACCGAGACCTGGTTCAAGGCTCCAGAGAGCACCCCTGCACTACCAGGCTATAATTCATACCACACCTTTCGGCCACCTAACCTGGACCGAAACACTAAAGGCGGAGGCATGTCCATATTCATTAAGGATATCCACACCTCCAGGCTAGTTGCTCAGCATAATGCATCTGAGATTATCCAAGTGCAACTAACTTTAGGCAAGACTGCAATCCAAATTGTAGCTTGCTACAGATCCTCCACCATGCCCGAGGATTCCCAATCCTCATTTCTTGATACACTGGAAAATATTAGGGTACAACTTAACACCCTAATAATGGGAGATTTCAACTACCCCACCATTAACTGGGAAACCTACTCATGTATCAACTCTTGTGCTTAACGTTTTCTGGAATTCATGAATTCCAATGCCTTGTATTATCCACAACCCCACCAGGGGCAGCAGTATCCTAGACCTGGTCATTACCAACATGGGCAGCCGGTGTTCCACATCAGAGGTCAATTCCTTGTTGGTCAGATCCGACCACAAGCTAATCACCCTAGACATCCACATCCCACCTCCACCCCCATTAGGGAAACCACCATAAAAAATTTCTCCAAAGCCAACTTCACGCTTCTTAAGACAGAAGTGGCAAACTTCACGACATTCATGCTGATGGACAATGGAGGTACAACTGCTGAATCCTATATAAATGCACTTTATAAGCACTTACACAAGTGCATGGATCATGCAATCCCTAACAGAACCAAGATGCTATCCTCCAAAAAAAGGAAGCCAATCTGGTGGTCCCCTGCCATAAACAAACTTTACAACAGAAGAAAGAAACTGTTGCAAAAAAGAGTAAAATCCCATGATTGGAGGAACTCTGTGGTCAGCCTCAGTAAGAAGCTGTGATCCCTCATAAAATTCTCCAAAGCTAGTTATGAAAACAAAATTGCCACTGATTCTAAAAACAACCACAAAGCATTGTATAGCTATGTCAAGAATCTCAATGGCAACACTCAGATCTTCTCTGTTACAGCACAATGGCACTAAATATACAGAACCAACTGATATTGCCAACATCCTGGCAGATAGGTTCAGTGCTAATTTTACCCCTCTCTCAGCCCCTAAAGGGCCAATCTCTATACTGGAAGAATGCAAAGTGCCTATCATCATGGCTGCACAGGTAAAAAACACACTCTCCAAAGCCAAGAACACAGCATCCATGAGACCTGACAACATCCCAGGCTGCGTTCTACATGAACTACAGAATGAACTGGCACCCCACCTAAGTACCATGTTCAATCATAGCCTCACCTCAGGCTTTGTGCCCAATGAATGGCACACAGCAATGGTTATCCCACTGCACAAAGGGGGAGCCACCACGGACCCCAGGAACTGCCTCCTCATTAGCCTGATGAGCCTGCTCTGCAAGGCTATGAAACATATCATCATGGAACTTATAAACAATGACACTGGTTATCTCCAAACTCTGGACCCTACACAGTTAGGGTTTGTAAAAGGCAGATCATGTCTCCTAAACCTTATGGACTTCTTTGAAGTGGTCACCAAAGCTGTAGATGAGGGAAAGGTGGTCCACACAGCCTATCTAGATCTTGCCAAGGCTTTCAACACCATCCCCCACTCTGGAATTATAGATAAACTCACTAAACTAGGTATAAATCCCTATGTCACAGGATGGGTTGCCAACTGGCTCACAGACAGAAGCCACACTGTGAAAGTAGCAGACTCTAAATCCAACTTCAGACCAGTGACATATCGAGTACCACAGGGTTCAGTCCTAGGTTCTCTCCTGTTTGGTATCTACTTCTGTGAAGTACAGGCTAACACAGAAGGTCTTTGGCTAACAAAGTTTGCAGATGACTGCAAATTAGGAGCCATAATCAAAACTCTTAATGATGTGGACATCCTACAAAAGGGCCTCACTGAGACAGATGCATGGTGTTAAAGCCATGGCTTCAAGCTCAATGCCAAAAAGTGCATTGTCATCTGTTTTGGAAAAACTTTGTACCCATGAACTACCACATAGGTGGTAGTCTACTTAACACTGAAAGTGTGATAAGAGACCTTGGGACACAGGTGGACAGTAATCTCTCCTTTGATAATCACATCACCACAGTAGTCAGGAAATCCTTCTACATGGCAGACCTCACACAAAAGGTTTCTCATCCAGGAAAAAAGAGGTCATTGTTCCCCTCTACTCATCACTCATTAGACCCATTATAGAGTACAATGCTCCTTTTGGTATGTACCTCACAAGACATCTACAACAACTGGAAAGGCCGCAGAAATACCTCACAAAGAGGATTACCAGCCTCAAACACATGCCCTACGGAGACCATCTAAAAAAACTCCAGCTTTACTCTGTCACATATCGCCTACTCAGAGGCGATCTCTGCCTAACTTACAAAGCTATGTCAAACCCGGAGCTGTTGGACATGCTCCACTTAAAGAAATCCCAGTCCCTCCAAGCTACATGCTCTAGGGACCTAAACCTTGTCACCACAATAAACAGAACATGCTGGGGGGATAGATTCCTGTCCCAGAGACTTCCCATACTCTGGAACAAACTACCTATCTATAGCAAACAAAGCTCATCATTAGCACTCTTCAAGAAAAATCTTAATGATTGGATGGGGGATAGGAAATGCACCCCAGGGACCACTTCTGTGGTTCTGCTTGACAGGGGCATAGGAAAATAATTTTCTTGGGTGGCAAAAGCCAGAATACCATTTGGCTAGGCTTATATAGCCCAGTACCTACCTATGAACCTATGAACCTATGAGCATTAAAAATTCTCTGCCCTTGGAACTCACATTCATTGAAACAGCATTGAAACCCACATTCAAAGAAAATACATATGGGCAGTGGCAGATAAAGACTAACTTTGGGCTGTTTTCAAATCATAGGCCCCTAGCACATGAAACATACATGTGTTCTTTGATACACCTTTCCTGATTGTATTAAATTATATTCCTTGTATAAAACAGTACAGTTGTTAGAGGGCATTTTAAATGTATTGTTTTGAACATTTTTCAAGTAAACCATCAAATAAAATGCATGCACCAATAATGACAAAATTGTCCAATTCAGAACATATCCATCATAAAAGTCTACTCAAACTTCTACAGTCCACCAGTATCAGTAAATATGCACAATCTCTGCAGAAGTCAAGGTCATCTAAATAATTCCAGATTAAAGAGATCTGTACCTAATGAAGAGGTTGCTGCTAGCAAACAACTTTATATTTCATTTCATCTACAAATAAAGTGCCTGTTGCAGTTGAGAAACACATTGCCTGTGTTATGTTAAAAAAATGATAAGCTAGTAATATTACAATTGGGAATTGATGGTAAACTGATAACAGGTTCATAGTTACTAGGTATTGTGAAGGCTGCCAGCCTAGCCAGATAGAATTGTGCAGATAATTATGTCATTTATAAATGTAAATGTTGAAATACAGGCTTGTTTTCTTAAATGCAAGAATATGCTGTGAAATGTTGAACTTAAAACAATGTAGCAACATTACCCATTGTTGTAAAGAAAGCTAAGTCAAGCATTTATTGTATGTCCTTTGAAGTTATAATTACTTCATGGCTGTCATTTGAAGTTAAAAATACAGAGTCATTCCTTCTGGGCTAGCACATTCTTTCTATTGTTTTAACTTAAGGAATAATTACCAGAGTTTACATATGGAATGTCTTTTACTGATGTAGTTTCCTGCAGCTGCAAGATAACAAAAGAATGTAGTATCTGTCAGCCTGGGGAACACCAGGAAAGCGAAAGAATGATGCAATGTTTATCAGAACTGCAATAGCAATTTAAACAGAGAGAATCAGAAAGCATTAAGCATTTTTGTATTGATCATCCAACTCACAGCACTACCTGTTGTCTTATGTAAGTTATCTTAGACTTGTATTTTCTTTTAGAGATAGCTAGAAACTAGTAAGATTAGACTGTTTTTCTGTGATGTCAGAACTGTACTACTGAATTATTTAAGTATTTCTGTGTGATCTCTGAACCCTTTTGACTAGCACTATGTAGTAGAAAGTATTGTCTTGTGGTTTTAATTATTTATTATTAAATATTTAAAAATATTTTAACTGTGGCTGGTTTTTGTAGAGATAGGTTAAGCTCTAGAGTACATTGCATATTTATAGAGTTTACTGTCCAAGTCACTCCAAATAAGCCTTGACTGATTAGTCATACTTTCCAATTGGATAATAATATTGCACAGTGATAACTGGACACCCTTTTAAGGGCCTTTGGGTAGCTGATAACATTAGTGGGTGGTGGCAACTGGTACTACCATATAGTTTGGGAAAAAGGGGCACAGCTGGAGAACCTGAAGTGTCTGTGTGGTTGTATAAACTCTTCTCAAAGTGTGTGTGTGTGTGTCAGCTACTTGGGCAGGGACACAAAGCACTGGTTGGACAGAGAGAGTGCTAGAGATTTTAGCTTTCCCACTAGGCTGAGATCTGGACCCTATAACTGTGCCAGTGGGGAGTCTTATTTGGGACCTGGAGAGCAAGGGAGCAACCAGCACTTGACTGACTGTGATCTCTGTGTGCTCCTAAGGGAAATTGTACTTTACTGTGTGTATTTGTTATCTTTTCCTCAAATATGAGACACCCTTTCTGGTGTTAGTGGTGAGGATTCTGGCTCCTTGATTGCTGGACCAGGGCACGGGCATCACATATTAATTGGTGGCAGTGGTTGGGATATCCTCATATATTAATTGTTTGGCAGAGGTGGGATATCCCCATCACATACTAATTAGCTGGCAAATACTAATTGGCTTGTGGTGGTGTGGGTAGAGTGAATCCTTTAGCTTGTGTACAGTGAGGTTTGAAGGTGTTTTTGTACTCTAAAACAACCATGCAGTGAATACTCAGAGTTCAGATTACAATTGTTTTATTTCTTTTGTTAGCTTAGTTAGTCAGGATGAGCAGGCAGCATGTCAGCAGAGGAGTATGTAAAGCTGACAAGGAGCCAGCTGGCTGAGATGTGCCAGGCTATGGGACTGGTGCATGGAAACCTGACTAAGGCAGACCTGATTGCAGCCTTGGTTACATCTGCATCAGAAAACAGCAACCAGGAGGAAAATCAGACTGGCAGTGGAGATATAATACCTTCAGAGAATGGACAGCTCAAGCTTTCTGCAGTGAACTTAAAAATCAAGCTGGAGCTAAAGAGACTTGAGTTGAAGGACAGGCATGTGGAAATAGAAGCAAATGAGAGACTGCGATGTTTGCAGGCCGAGGAGAAGGAGAGACTGTTATGTCTGGAAGCTGAGAAAAAGAAAAGCAGAGGCAGCGTGAGAAGGAGATGCTGACTCTTCGCCAGAGTCATGGAGGTAATGGGGAAGGAATTAACTGGACCCCAGAAGCACAAAAAGTCAGTAAATTTCTTCTGCAGTTTAAAGAGGGGGGTAATTTTGATAGTTTCATTCATATGTTTGAGAGGGTATGTAAACAATATGAAGCTGACCAAGGGCTCTGGATACGGCTCCTGACCCCCTTACTTAATGGTAAAGCTGGAACTGTTTTATCTAAAATGGCTGACGTTGCATGTTTTGATTATACTGCTGTAAAAAAATGATCTGTTAGAATTGTTTAAGCTAACACCTGAAACATATAGGAAAAAATATTCATGAGCATAGACACAAGGCAGATGAAAGTATGTGTGAATATGTTGCTGAATTGAGCACTTATTTCCATAGGTGGGTGAGTGGATGTCAGGTCACCACTTTTAAAGGGCTGGCAGACCTTTTGGTGAGGGAACAAGCCCTTAGCACTTTGCCTGAGGACATGAGGATCTGGTTAGCTGATAGACAATGTGCTAATTCAGATGAGTTGGAGAAGAAGAGAAACCTATACCTGTCAAGCAGGGCAGCCCTGCACAGGAAGGGGACCCCAGTGCTGCTCATGGGTTTAAAGGAACCCATGGTGGGCAGCACAGACTGCCACAACAGAATCTGCCAGTAACAGGGGAAGCCACTAGTCCAGGTACACGTCCAGGAGCTAGGGTTAAACATTTTAAATGCAGCCAGTGGGGCCATGTGACATACAGGTGTCCATGGAGGCAAGGTGGGGAACCAAAGGTGAGGGAGCCAGTAAGTGGGAAAGACAAAATGCCAATAGTAGGTTGTCTTGAGACAACAGGGGCACTAGACTACCATCCTGTAGATGTCCTGAGAGGGAAGGATTTGGATGAGGCAGTACTATGTGCTTATGCAGTTACACACAGTCAGGCTAGGAGACAAGCATGTGGGTCTGGTAGTCTGAGGGAGACCCAGACAGACTGCATACTTGCAGCTAGGACTGGTGAGGTGGTTACTTCAGGGAGTGAGCTACACTGTGGCTGCGAGACTGAAGGTGAGCCACAGCTGCTTGTGGGTACTGATAGTCCCTTGGACAGAGTGACTGCAAAGGTAGAGATGAGTAGTAGTACCCAGGCTGACAGTGAGGCACCACTGCCAGAGGATGCCAGACTTCCTGTGGAAGGGGAGCTGGGAAGGGTTACAATGAGAGAGTTGAGACAGGCTCAGCTCTCAGATCCTACACTGCAAGGCCTGAGGCAGGTAGCTAGGGAGGAACCTGATTCTCAAGGAAAGGGGGAATCTGTATACTGGGACAAAGGATTACTATACAGAGAGTGGACCCCTGAGGGAGGGCTAGAAGGTGAGATAGTACAGCAGTTGGTAGTGCCTAGAGCCTACTGTCTGCCGCTTCTAGCAATAGCCCATGATATTCCCTTTGCAGGTCAAATGGGTATAAAACGTACAAAGAGGCGTATTATGCAGAACTTCTTTTGGCCTGGAATTTCCAGAGATGTAACAGGGTACTGCAGGACCTGTGAGCAGTGCCAAAAGGTGGGCAAGGCAGGAGACAAGGTGAGAGCTCCTTTGATGCCTTTGCCTGTGACTGAGGAGCCATTTCAGAGGGTAGCTATGGATATTGTGGGTCCTCTGAGTACCTCAAGCTCCACAGGGAAAAAGTATATCCTAATGGTAGTGGATTATGCTAAACTATACCCTGCGGCAGTGGCTTTGATTGCTAGAGAAGGTGGCAAATGCTTTGTTAGAGATTTTCAGCAGGGTAGGTTTCCCAAAAGAAATACTGACTGACAGAAGTGCCAATTTCATGTCAGACCTGCTGGCTTGTCTGTGGAAGTCCTGTGGGGTAAATCACTTGAAGACCACCCCCTACCACCCCCAGACTAATGGTCTTGTTGAGAGGTTAAACTCTACAATCCAGTCCATGCTATGGGCATTTGCAGTTCAGTTTAAGAGGGGGTGGGACAAATATTTGCTCCATCTGTTGTTTGTTTACAGAGAGGTTCCCCAGGAATCCATAGGTTTTTCACCCTCTGAGTTGCTGTATGGGCATAGGGTGAGGAGACCTCTAGATTTAATGTGAGATGAGTGGGAAGGTGAGTGCGAGTCTCACAAGGAGTCTGTTGTGGCATATGTCCTAAACCTCAGGACAAGGCTCAGGGAACTCATGGGCTTGGCCCAGGAAAACCTGGCAGAAGCCCAACAACAGAAAAAGGTGTGGTATGACAGGAATGCTCAAGCTAGAGAGTATGCTGTGGGGCAGCAGGTAATGGGTCTCATTCCTGTCAGACACAACAAACTGCAAGCAGCTTGGGAGGGACCCTACAATGTGGTAAGAAAGGTAAGTGAAGTTAACTACATGGTGGAACTGCTACGTAGAAGGCAGGGGCACAAGTTCTACCATGTTAACATGATGAAACCTTACCATCATAGGGAGGCCCTTGTGAAGAGCATTTGCAGTGGATTGCAGGAGGAGTCTGAGGGAGATCTTGTGACTGATCTCCTCAGTGAGGCTTGGACTGTCATCTCAGTGAAAGGGGTAGCAATGTCCCAGCAGCTATCTCCTACCCAGGTTGGAGAAATCCAAGCAGTGTTGCAGCAGTTTGGGGTCATGTTCACTGGGAGACCAGGGTGCACCCACCTAGTGCAGCACCAGTTGGATATAGGACCCAAAAGCCTATTAAGCAGGCCCCTGATAAGGTGCCTGAGAGAGTCAGACTCTGAGGGAGGAGGTACAGAAGATGTTGGAACTAGGGGTGATTCAAGAGTCCAAAAGTCCCTGGGCCTCCCCAGTGGTGCTGGTGCCAAAGAAGGATGGCAGCACCAGGTTCTGTGTGGACTACAGGAAATTAAATCGTCACACAGAGTCAGATGGTTATCCCATGCCTAGGACAGATGAGGCCCTAGAACAGCTGGGTGGGGCTAAGTATCTTACAACCATTGATCTTACCAAGGGTTACTGGCAGGTGCCCTTGACTCCCAGTGCTAGACAGAAGTCAGCCTTTGTGACTCCTTTTGGCTTGTATGAGTTCATAAAGATGTCCTTTGGGATGGAGAATGCCCCAGCAACTTTCCAGAGGCTGGTAGATAATATCCTAGCAGGAGCAGGAGGGTTTGCCCTTGCTTACTTAGATATTTCCATCTACAGCCATTTCTGGCCAGAACACCTTCAGCATGTCAGGGTGGTGCTGGGCAGACTATAGAGGGCAGGATTGACCACTAAGCCAAACAAATGTCAGGTGGGTATGGCAGAGGTCTCCTACCTAGGACATAGAGTGGGGAGTGGTAAGATAAGGCCAGAACATGCTAAAGTGGAAGCCATTTAGGCATGGCCTGCACCTGTTACTAAAAAGCAAGTGAGGGCATTTTTAGGGAAAGCAGGGTACTACAGAAAGTTCATCCCCAGTTATAGTACCATAGCTGCTCCCCTCACAGACCTGACAAGGAAGAACAGGCCAGATAAGGTAGTGTGGACCTCAGCTTGTGAGCAGGCATTCCAGAAGATTAAAGAAGCTTTGGGAGGACCCCCTGTGTTAGCCAGTCCAGATTACAGCAAATAATTTGTTGTGCAGGTGGATGCTTCAAACCATGGGGTGGGGGCTGTACTCAGCCAGATTTCTTCACAGGGGGAAGAGCACCCAGTGGTTTATCTCAGTCATAGGCTCCAATCCAGGGAGGAATGCTATGTATCTATAGAAAAGGAATGTCTAGCCATAGTGTGGGCATTGCAGAAACTTCAGCCTTATCTGTATGGAAGGAAATTCACTGTTATGACAGATCACAACTCCCTAATAGGGTTAAACAGAGCCAGCCAGCAAAATGCCAAGTTGCTAAGAAGTAGCCTGGGGTTGTAAGCATATGATATGCCAGTGCAGCACCGCAGTGGGGTTAGCAATGCCAATACAGATGGGGTCTCAAGACAGGGAATGAGGTGAGGTACACTCAGATAGGCCTAACCCTCTCAAGTGGTGTTTCTCAAGGGTCACTTGAAAAACTAGCCTGTGTTCTCCAGGGGGAAGAAATGTGAAGGCTTCCCACCTAGCCATATAGAATTGTGCAGATAATTCTGTCATTTGTAAATATAAATGTTGAAATACAGGTTTGTTTTCTTAAATGCAAGAATATGCTGTGAAATGTTGAACTTAAAACAATGTAGCAACATTGCCCTCTGCTGTAAAGAAAGTTAAGTCAAACATTTCTTGTATGTCCTTTGAAGTTATAATTACTTCATGGCTGTCCTTTGAAGTTAAAGACAGAGTTTTTCCATCTGGGTTAGCACATTCTTTCTATTGTTTTAACTTAAGGAATAATTACTAGAGTTTACATGTGGAATGTCTTTTATTGATGTAGTTTTCTGCAGCTGCAAGATAACAAAATAATGTAGTATCTGTCAGCCTGGGAACACCAGGAAAGTGAAAGAATGATGTAATGTTTATCAGAACTGCAATAGCAATTTAAACAGAGAGAATCAGAAGGCATTAAACATTTTTGTCTCGATCATCCAACTAACAGCACTGCCTGTTGTCTTATGTAAGTTATCTTAGACTTGTGTTTTCTTTTAGAGATAGCTAGAAACTAGTAAGATTAGACTAAGTGTTTTTCTGTGATGTCAGAACTGTACTACTTAATTATTTTAAGTATTTCTGTGTGATCTCTGAACTCTTTTGACTAGCACTGTGTAGTAGAAAGTATTGTCTTGTGGTTTTAATTATTTATTGTTAAATATTTTAAAACCTTTTAACTGTGGCTGGTTTGTGTGGAGATAAGTTAAGCTCTAGAGTACATTGCATATTTATAGAGTTTACTGTCTAAGTCACTCCAAATAACCCTTGACTGATTAGTCACACTTACCAATTGGATAACAATATTGCACAGTAATAATTGGACACCCCTTTTAAGGGCCTTTGGGTAGCTGATAATATTAGTGGGTGGTGGCAGCTGGTACTACCATATAGTCTGGGAAAAAGGGGCACAGCTGGAGAACCTGTGCCATCCTTCCCCAGAAGTGTCTGTGTGGTTGTATAAACTCTTCTCAAAGTGTGTGTGTGTCAGCTACTTGGGCAGGGACATGAAGCACTGGTTGGACAGAGAGGGTGCTAGATGTTTTAGCTTGCCCACTAGGCTGAGATTTGGACCCTGTAGCTGTGCCAGTGGAGAGTCTTATTGGGGACTTGGAGAGCAAGGGAACGACCAGCCCCAGCCTGACTGTGATCTCTGTGTGCTCTTAAGGGAAATTGCACTTTACTGTGCGTATTTGTTATCTTTTCCTCATATATGAGATGCCCTCTCTGGTGTTAGTGGTGAGGACTGAGGTTCCTTGATTGCTGGGTCTGAGCACGAGCATCGCAGGTATCATCTCCACCAAAATCAACATTCTCAGGACTGCAGCATTCACCCCCTTTAAAAGTACAACACAGTACAGTATCAGCAATGCAGCTACATACTGTTGGAGTAGAACTCACAGCCTTCTGCATCAAAAGCAAGTATTCAATCTGTTATGGTATTAACAATGCAAGCCGATTCAGCATACACAGCACTAGACTTCTCTTTCCCTGAAGTTCTCAGTTCCTTGTAAAATCTACTCAGCACTCAACTATATCTCTTAAATTTGTAGCACAAGAAATCTGGAAAAAGCCAACATTTTATTGGGGGGGTGGTGGTGGACAAAAGCCCAAATACCAGGGACACATTTTAAACATTGCTTGTATAGTCTTGGAACGTTATTAGAATAAAATGTTGTGCTACCACCATGCATTTCACTGCCAAGTTTTGAACCCAGGACCCTGTGTACTACAGTCAGAACAACATACCACTATACCAAATCAGCTGTTTCTTAGAAGACAGGAAGACTGAAACTTAAATTGCTATCATTTAGTGAATTCAGTTCTCAGCTATAGCTCTCAGCCTCTTAGCGCAAAACACCTGGAGAAAGCCAATAATGGGGGATACAGCCCCCAAACATATTCAGTGAATTCAGTTCTCACCATAGTCTCATCCTCTTAGCACAAAAACCTGGACAAAACCAATAATGGGGGAATACAGCCCCCAAAATCGGGACAAATTTCAAATATTGGTCTTATAAACTTAGAAATTTGCTAGAATTAAAGGTTTTGTGTTACCATGTACTTTCTGAAGAATATGAAGTCTGAAATTCAAATGCCTATCATTATTTAGTGAAGTCAAAATCCAGAAAACTACAGATTTTCTGAGGAACAGAACAGAACAAAAATATGAGGCAAAAATCTGAATCATTTTTCATAATTGGTGATAGGTAGAGAATTCAGGCTCTTGCTACCTGCACCTAAGGTACAGGGTTTGAGCCTGAGTTAGTCTTTCTAGCCACCAGGTATAATTCCTGGATTTCTCTCTAGCCACCAGATATATTTAACTGGGGCATTTCACACACACACACACACACACACACACACACACACACACACACACACACACACACACACACACACAC
Organism: Protopterus annectens; assembly: GCF_019279795.1. Taxonomy (NCBI): domain Eukaryota; kingdom Metazoa; phylum Chordata; order Ceratodontiformes; family Protopteridae; genus Protopterus; species Protopterus annectens. The sequence continues at coordinate 659,357,848 of NC_056744.1, forward strand.
CAGTACCTGAGTTGGAAGTGGAAAGTTCTTTCTGCAGCAGCTTCATTCTACAAAGTCCCAACATCGTTTGAAATACAAGTCCCTCCCCCTTCTTTCCCGTGATAGCAGCTATGCATCCAGCCTGCAGACGTCACAGTCAGATCCCCTTCCAGTCTATGCAGTTGTAACTGCATAGACTTCTGGGCATCTGTAGTCTGATGCCTCCTCTTCCTAATCCGGACTGGTTAATCAGCAGTCCGGATTACCGCACACATGCATGGAGTTCTGGGAACTCACCGAGCATGCATGCATAGAGTTCTGGGACTCGATAATAATTTTTATTTCTTTTTTTCTTTTCTTTTACAGCTGGAGGGCTGCAGTCCTGCAGTCCAATAGCATGAGCCACCCCTGATCCTGGTCATATTGTGAGGACAGAATGTGGTCTAAGAGATGAAGACAGACTGATTAAAGAACAAAGTCACTTCAGCATGACCACCCCATCATGCAGTTTTGAGAAAGATTCTATGGGGGTAGTATGGCCTAAAAATCAATATATGATGAATTAAATTTTTTTTCCATTTTCTGAACAGACATTTTCTTTAAATATAACCCTGGAAATGAAAACTCCCTAATAGATGTATTTGTATAGCTATCTATGAATGCTCAATAATCTTATGTTTTTAATCCCACCCACAAACACACAAATGCAATAACACCACTTTTTCAGGGGTGGTTTCAATAAAGCTTAACCTCCTCTCTCTATACAACCTATAGATGAAATGAGTGGAACTGACCTTTGACGCTCCTACTGTAACTGTAATAAGTACCCAACTATAACCACATGATACTCAGTTTTCTAAACAGCGTTCATCTGCCAAATAAAGGAATCCTTATAAAATAACTGAATGCCTATATTTATTGAAAGAACTAAGTATCTGGATTTATTACAAGAACTGAGGACAACTCTTTCACCCAGCGGAACTAAGAAGAACTGAAGAAGCATCCTGAGACCATGAGAGGGAGAAGACTAAACACACCAGTAGTTTTCCTCTTCCAGGAGCAGCAAGTTTATTGATTTTTTTATTAAATATCACCACAGGAAAAAAGTATCATATTAGCTGACCTGCTGGTGCAATAACATAAATATTTTTCATCTGTGGAGCTAGTTCATGATCACTGCAAGTCAGGAGTGATATGACTGAGCATGTTAGGCTGATCCAGTGCAGTTTTATATATACAGTTAAAGGTAAACACAGTTAGGAACAGACTTTGATCAGCGACAAAGACCTATTCAATTCTGTCCTTCCTTTGGAGTCCATAGCCATAATCAGAAGCCATGTGGATGGGAGTGAAAGGACAGAAGGAGGAGATCAGCATCTTTCTCACACACCAGGGCTAGTAAAGTCACATAAGTGGGCTGGTAATGGATGTTCTACCTTTTATTCTTCCATTTGAAGGGGAAAACACCATTAGAGCTGATGAAGATGATGCTTCCTATGGGTGGAATGACATGGTGTTTGATCCTGGATCTTCTACTCTACCATTGCTGCTAAAATCTATTGGCTAACTAGTCACACATCAGTGGATCAGAGGCTTATATCTGGGGAGAAGTTTGGAAGGTTGTGTGAATAACTGTGCTTGAGAACCACAGGTGCCTCTGACTAAGGATCTAAAGACAGTTTACTCCATAGTTACTACAAAAAGTGGGAAAACATGTTCTAAGGGTATAATGGCAGTTTTTCTTTTATGTGTGAAAAGTAGGTTTGCTTATCTTTTAGTGGAGAGGAAAATATAACAGGTGTTTGTGTTAGCGATGAATGAAAACGGAATATTGTCACATGCACTTTCAGAAACATTCATGCATTGTATTGACATCATTGTGTGTTTAAGCTATTATCCTACTTGAAAAAAAACTCTGATGGCCATCATGAAATCTTGCTAATTCCCCACTGTCATGGATCAAAGTGAAGTATATTGTACTAAATATTTCTTTAGAATGGGTACATTATGGCAATCTTATGGGGTGTTGTGGAGGTACCAGTAAAGATATACAGATGTTTCTCCAATTAAAAGAACTATATAAAGTGTAAGTGGGATAGAATATGTCTACTGTGGGATTTTTTTGATGGAGATAATAAGCCAGGGAAGGGTTGTCTATGAAAAAGAAAGACAGTAGCTCAACAATGGAGGTCAAAAATGATAACCATGCCTCTCAACTACTCTGCATTTGGTGGAGCATTGTGATTTTACTGATGGTTTTAATGTTTGTTCTGCTGCTGCGATTTGTCAGTTTGTCCAGTGAGAGCTCTGATTTGTGCTCTTTCATTGAGTCAGTGGTAGAGCCAGTGACAGAGGAGCTCATCAGTTAATGGACTCACTGCAGGCTCTGTCTACAATGTGGTGTTTTTCTTTCTATCATTATTGGAGCTCCTCTAGCAAGTAGTATAAGTGCTTCCCTTTTCTTTTATCCCTGATACTGTGATGAATATCCATCCTGAAATGTTTTCTCTAACAAATTCACATGCTTACTTCTTTGCAAATGAGTCTCCTGTAGCATTGACATTTGCACTCTGCATTTCTTAATATAATTCAATAATCTTATCTTTTTGTCAATGCCTTTGAGACATTCACACTCCAAAATAATATAGATAGTGTAGCCATTATGATAAAAAGTTATTATTACCAGCTATTATACATGGCAGCTTTTTAAAATGTCTATTTCCTGCTTGTGTTATATGCACCCATTAATGTTTGGCAGGTTGATATTTTATACAGTTGTTTGTCATCTCCATTTGAACCTATGTCACATTTGCAAGACATTTTTAATGAAAGCCAACAAACAACCCCATTAGCTATTAACTTAAAACATACCCACAAAATGATGTACATCTTCAAATAATGAAGTTTAACCCTTCTGATAGGAACAACTGTCCAAAATCAACAGCTACATGTACAGGAATTGCCTAACCTAAAATTAAGGTTATCCATTCTAAAGAACATGTTACAGCCTGTGTTCCTACTTGCATTAATTGCTGTATGTTTTTGTTTTGTCTGTATTCCTCTCCCATATGTCAAAAACAGCTTTTAGGTTTTCAGAAAACATTAACTTTTAGCCTTAAAAAGGTGCTCTGGCTTTTATTGCCTACCCCTGTAGTCAGCTTGTCTCCATGGAGACATAAGAACAAAATGTAAAGCTGCCTTCAGCTGCAAACTTTCACCTCACAATGAACATGTATTTGCTAAATGTTCTCTTATTTATTTGCTTATACAAAATGCTTGTTATTTTATTATATCAAGGGCCTTAATCCAGACATTCAGCTATGTAAAAGTAAGACAAAACATATAAACTCTCTGTATATATTATAATCTGTGCACTTTTACACCCCGTCCCCATCTCAGCAACCAAAGATTACAGCATATTAACTTAAACATGCTTTTGTCCGGCCTTTCTTCTCTTTTTACACTGTAATATCTGCAATTCTTAAAACTGAAAAAAGAAAAAAAGGCATACTTTGATATCATAAAATGTTCTACACAAATGCTAAGAACAAAATTATTTTACTTACAGTTACTTTTTTTCTTTTGTCTTTCTTTTAAATGTCCTTCCAAACTTCAGTGACATCATCAGTCCATCACAAGGTTAACAAAGTCAACAAAAGTCCAAGCTTAACTCTTACCTGTAAAGCCGTATTTCACAAATGTAATTGATACTTTATAATCTCACAATTATTCACTTATTTCAGTGTTGTTGGTATTCTTCCTCTTCATTTCCAACTCCCAGTCCTAGAGAGTGGTTGAAGTCCAAGGTATTCCTGTTTCTTCTACTCAACTCCTGTGCTTTTTTCTGTCTCTGAAGCATTTTCCTTTGGAACATTGGAAAAGGTTTCACTGGTAAAATCTTTCTATGAAGTTTGTTATCAGAAGAATATGAAGCAGTGTCCCCTTCTGTTTGTTGGCTCACTTTTTGTTGGATAAACCTTTGCATTTCCTCCTTAGCCTGTTTTGCAGTGAAACATAACTTTGATCCTCTAGGAAAATATTTTGAAGACAGCTGGATACAACATCTTGAATCTCACACCTGCCTATCAACATTCCCTGATTTCTGGGATAAATTTGCTTCTCTTCTGCCTCTTGTACAGTGAATAATCATTTTCCAAAAACACTTTACTCTCTCTAAGCTTTAATTCTTTGCCCTGCTGTTACAGTTTTGTCAGTATTAACTCTTTCTGCTAGTATAATTGCATCTTTACTAATACAGGTCTTGGCTGCATATGCATGACGTACCCTTTCAATTAACAAATTCTGCTATGGAATGCCAGTCGAGTTGCTTATTTGTGCTTTAATAAAATTAATACAGTCTGTTCCTTAAAGTTTCTCTGGTGCAGCAGAAAGTCTCAGATTTTATCTGTGTGCTCTGTACTCTAATTCCACCATTTTTTGAAACAGCCCTTTTTGAGCAGTCTCATACTCAGCCAGCATTTTCTTCATTTCAGCCTCTAATTTTTGCAGATGTATCATTTCATCTGAGCAGCTGTTTAAAGCTTCTTATATTTTTCTAACCTTTTGCAATTTCAGTTGATATACTCCTTCAGTGTTTTTATTATTTTAATCATCTTTGAGAACATTTGATTAATTATTTTTTTTTATATAGGTTACTCCTTCATTTATTTGATTATTTTAATCAGCTTTGAGAACATTTCATTTATTTTTTCATATAGGCTACTGGAAGCCATGTTGGTACCAAATCTGGAGCTTGAACTGCTTTCTGCTGAACAGCTGTAGGATTCTTTCCAGTCAGTGTTTTCTCTTCACATTTTCTAGATGATTTTCTTTCAGGCTCTCTAAATTCTGTTTTTTTTTCCTGTTATCCAGGTAGTGTACTTACTAGTCATTAACTGAATTACTAAAACTGGCAGAGTTACTGGCCCTTATCTCTCAATTTCTTTTTTCATGCTGGGAGATCTGAAATTAAGCTGTTGATCCGTGTGCAGCCATCTTGGAAGTCATCTCTATCGACACTGTGGTGTTGATTTGTTGAATGTACAAATTTAACTTCTGCAAGATGACGTGGAGGCAAACAGAACTAGAAAAGCCAACAAACACTGAAAAGACTATTTTTGCCACAAAATTAAATAAATTCTTTAAAAAGGTTAAAAAACAGTAGTGATCAATATATAAAGCAAGTGCAAGTGCAGTTAATCAGGCAAGTTTGTGCAGAGCTGTCCACTGAGCAGTGGCAGTTTGCAGTACCCTGTATAGTAGCAAATCTCTTGACAGTAAAATTTCCCTATTAAGTTAGGATAATGTCCACAACCTTTTAAACTGTGTGACATTGTGTGTAATTTAGCTAAGAGATGCTAGCTTGTACATGGAATAGCACTACCATATCATACACTATATAACATCTTACCTTTATCCCCAGAGAATACCTGTGGAACTCCTGTAGAAACCCAATCCTTAATCCTAAACAGCCCACCCTATTACAGTACTGGACAACATGGATATACAATTAGCAAATGTCTCTGTGGCCAGCTTGGTGATTTGGGCATCCTAAGGCAATGTAACAATTGTCTCATGTTCTCAGACAACAAGTTAATCATTAAAGAAAATAACACTGTATGTGAGAGATGTAAATACACAACTTCCTTAGAGGCAAAAATCTTGCATACAAATGAGGTTGTCAGGAATATCCACACTGCATCCCTCATGCACATTGCTCACCACACACACATTGCCTTATGCTGAAGCATTTAAAGAAACCTTCCCAAAGCTCAAATATCTCCAATGCCAACTAATGGCAACAGTGTTCCTCAGCATTCACTAAAACACTCACCAAAAGCAACACCAAACTTCTCATATAAGCCTACACCCAATGGGCCCCAAAAGCAAAGCCCATAATGGAAGTATATACTTTACCTAATACTCTTGTCATTGGAGCTCCAGTGTGTGATACACAGATGGTCCGCTCATCAGGTTAGACAAGGAGAAGATAACACTTTTTTGCCTATCAACAATATCATGCATGTACTAAAATCACTGCAGCCCAGGTACCAGTATGATTTTATCATATTCCATGTGGGTGTAAATGATATGTGATGTATCTCACTGGACTATATGAAAAGAGTCATAATAGATCTCTTGGAATATGTGTCACAGATAGGTATGAGCCTTGCATTGAGGAGCATTCTTCCTTCACCAAGGATGATGCCACAGTATGAACATAAAATGATTGATTTCAAAAATTAGTTTAGTTTTTGGTGTCACTTTGGGGGGTATACAATATCTGTCAGCATGTTGTTTTGCCAAGGATGGGCTGCACATGTCCTCCTGAGGCTTCTGGATACTTTATCCATCCCCTTAGAGCCTTTTTAGGCAATGCCAAAAGTAGAAAAATACCAACACAAAGTAAAAGTCTTCAAGAAACCTTAAGGTGTTACTGCTCAGTGGTAGGAGCTTAAACAAAAAACTCCACACCCTTCAAACCCTCCTCACTATGGCGAATGTAGATATCTGTGACAGAGGCTTGGTTTAAAGCCATAGAAAGTACTCCAGCAGTGCTAGGCTACATAGCCTTTCACACATTTAGACCATCAACAGCACAAACTGGGGCCAAAGGTGGAGGTGTCTCAATCTGTGTTAGCAACAAACATACCTCCAGGTTAGTTAAACAGTATAATACCATAGAGCTCATCAATGTGCAAGTCACTATAGATAAGATCTCTCACCATATCATGGATAGCTGCAGGTCGCCACCTATGCCTCTAGAGTCTCACGACTCTTACCTAAACCTATTACAGGCACTCACCATCCAACCAAGCACTCAATTCATGGGTGACTTTAACTACCCCTCTGTATACTGGGAAACCTACACCATCACCCAGGAACAGATAGTGCACACTGCCATCAGAGTATTAAACATACTGGTGCTCATCGCTATGGGAGACTGTTGCACCCCCTATGTCATGTCCTCACTAGTGATATTGGGTCACAAAGCTGTCCCCTTTGAAGTAAAAATCAACCCAGAAAACCCAGCTAAACTAGTAACTCTAAGGAACTATTCTAATGCAAAGCACATCCTATTAAGTGACAGTATCTCAAAATTTAAGGCTCCCCTAACCCTGAGACCACAGCTAACAATGCAGAATTATTCACAAAGTTCTTATACATATGTGAATGACTGCATAGAGACCGTCATATCTACCAGAAGTAAACCCAAAAGAAACACTAAAAACAAACCCACTGGTAGAATCCTCACCTAAGCAGGGTATATAATAAAAGAAGAAAACTCATGACCAAAATCAGGAAGAGCAACTTCCTTAAAGACAAGTGTTCTTTTATGCAACTAAAGAAACTAAGAGGTCTAATTAAGTCCAACAAGGCCAACTATGAGATCAGGATAGCCCCACAGGCTAAAGAAAATCAGAAGGCCTTCTTCAGCTATGTCTAAAACCTTAAAGGTAACAAACAGCAGTTTGTGTTACCTTTAAGATAGCACACAGCAGTGTGCTAAACTGGTGGTGAACAGTACCACCTTTATCGATCAGGGTGGCATAGCAAATTTACTGGCTGATAAATTCAGCTCAAACTTCATCCTCCACTACCCCAAAGCTTCACCAGGTGAAATCCCCTCCAAAATACTACCCCCAGCTATTAGCAGGGACCAGATGCTGGCAGCACTTGCTAAAGAACACCACCTCCATGAGTCTCACAAACATCCTCGGTTGCCTCCTGAACAGTCCAAAGCACTACCTATCAGGACCACTTGAGGCACTCTTCAACTTCAGCCTTGAAACAGGCTACATTCCAAGTAAATGGAGGTCCATAACAGTCATCCCCCTCTGCAGTGATGAACCATCATCTGACCCAGGGAACGACAGACACATTAGTCTAACAACCCTAATATGAAAAGCCATGAAACGATTTATCATGAAAATAATAAACAAGGACATTGGCAACCTACAGGCACTTCTGTGGTGGTGCAGCGGTAGCGTTGTTGCCTCACAGCAAGAGGTTGTCCCGTTCGATCCTCGGCTTGGGTTATGAGTGCCATCTGTGTGAAGTCTGCATGTCTTCCCCACGGTCGAGTGGGCATTTGAAAGACATGCGTTGAATGAGCGTGCCTTTGAAGGTTGGGCGTTGGGCTGGCAACTCAACACCATAAAAACCAACTGCCAGTCATTAGCAGACCGGAGTTCAGCTGTGGCGACCCCTAACCGGAAAAAGCCGAAAGACAAACAGCAACAACATTGACAACCTACAGGCACTGGACCCATTTCTATTTGGCTTTGGTAAGGGAAGGTCATACCTACTTAACCTGGTAAACTTCTTTGAGAGGGTCACCAAGGCAATGGATGAGGGTAAAACATTGCATAATGTGTATCTTGATCTAACCAAGGCATTTGATACAATATCTCATTCAGGCATTGTTTACAAGTTCTCTGAACTAGGCATACATCCTTACATGACTCTCTGTATTTTCAGCTAGCTCACAGATAGAACCCAAGAAGTCAAGGTGTTATTTCACACCAAGACTCCAACATATTGCAAAAGGGTATAACACAGACAGATGATTGGTGTCAAAGTCATGGGTTAAAACTCAATGCTCAAACCAGACTCCTCGCAGGTAAGGCAAGTGCCAAGGCCCAAGAAACCAGAACAAAACCAAGACAAAGGGCCAGCACCTGTGGAAATTGCCAAAAAGTATAGCTTTATTAAATGAACATATCAAAACAACTTAGGAGTGTTAACCACCCCAAGTCCAGCACAAAAGTGCCCTGTTAGAAGCAGTCACAGGGTATGGCAATGGGGGGCATCTTTTGCCCCGATATATGCAGATTTGTTTATGGCCTACCTGGAGACCGAACTGATCTATAATGTCAATCACAACATCTATTTGGATGAAATAAATATTTGGAGATGACACCTGGATGATTGTTGGCTGGTATGGAAGGCGGATGTGTCTTACCTGTTGGAGTTTGTGGAATACCTTAACCAAAATAAACGGGAATTGAATTCAAGGTAAATTTTGATTTGAGGCAAATCACCTTTCTGGATGTGACAATTACCAGATAAGGGCATGGCAGCCAGATTCAAGAAAGTTATAATATCACTCTATTCAGACATTATCAGACCTGTCATTGAATACAATGCCCCCTTTGGCATTTATCTAACCAGAGACTTGCAACAGTTAGAATGCACACAAAGGTTTCCCCCCGGCAGAATTCAAGACATGAATACCCTGTCCTATGTTGATTGCCTAAAGGCTCTGTCTCTGTATTCAGTCTCAAACAGGCTGTTGAGAGGGGTTCTTTACCTGACTTACAGGGTTTTTTCAGACCTAGCCCAGATGGATTTGTTGCATGTGCATAAAACAAGCAGTACCAGAAATACTAGTTCCAGGGATCTGAACTTCGCTTGTGACATAAACCAGTCATTCTGGATAGACAGATATGTGGCCCATAGGATCCCCACACAATGGAATAGTCTTCCCATCCATGTAAAACAGACTTACTCTCTGACTCTATATTCAAATGAAACCTTAACAATTGGATGGGAAATTGTAAATTTACCCCCAGTCTAGCTCCAATGTCCCTTATGGACATAGGCTGTCAATAAGAAAGCTTTATCCCAACTAACAACCCCCCACACACAAATCCTTAGTTACTTCCCTACTAACATTCCCCCCTCCATACAGATACCCATAACACTTGGGACCAAAATGGTTTGGGGTGTGTGACTAGGCTTGTAAGGTTCCTAGTGGTCATTAGCCTAGTAACAACCTATGAACCTATACTGCAGTTAGAAAAATGGACTGGTAACATAGTGGACATCTAACTGCCTGTGCTATTGGTCTGTTTTTCCTTGCTGTTTTGTGCTATAAAGCCATTCAGCATACTAGTAACACAATGTAGGTTGAAAATGGGCCATTATCAGAGTGTAGCTAGCAGCCATACCCTTCATTTTAAATGTAGGAATTGTAAGCTGTTCAGATGCCAATGATTCATTTAAACTGTTGCATGTGGTGTTGTGGCTTCTTAAATAAACATGTTTAAGTAGGTCTGTGTGTGATCAACTGTAGCAAGCAGCTTGTCAAGTCTTTCTTTGGAGACCATTTTTCTTTTTTTGGTCCTCAGTTTTATGTTGGGGAGTTGATGAGGGATGGAGAGGAGAGACTGATGGATACCACTTCCTTATGAGAGAATGATGAATACCACCTCCCTATGAGAGATTGATGGATACCACCTCCTTATGAGAGACTGATGGATACCACCTCACTATGAGAGCCTGATGAATACCACCTCCCTATGAGAGACTGATGGATACCACCCCCTATGAGAGACTGATGAGTACCACCCCCCTATGAGAGACTGATGGATACCACCTCCCTATGAGAGACTGATGAATACCACCCCCCTATGAGAAACTGATGGATACCACCTCCCTATGAGAGAGTGATGAATACCACCCCCCTATGAGAGACTAATGGATACCACCTCCCTATAAGAGACTAATGAATACCACACCCCTATGAGAGACTGATGGATACCATGCCACTATGAGAGACTGATGAATACCACCCCCTATGAGAGACTGATGAATACCACCCCACTATGAGAGACTAATGGATACCACCTCCCTATGAGAGACTAATGAATACCACCCCCCTATGAGAGACTGATGGATACCACCTCCCTATGAGAGACTGACAAATACCACCTCCCTATGAGAGACTGATGGATACCACCTCTCGATGAGAGATCAGTGGAGTGGCTTGTTCTATGAAGTCTGTGAAGGAGACAACAGAATTTTCAGTTACCAGGTTCAGCTAGAAGAGCAAAGTTGAAGTGATGGAAACCGTTATGACTTTTGAGACATTTGGTATAAGAAGGCAGCCTACTGCATTTCCTGACTTACTAGCTGAATCTGTGGTAAAAGAAGAAAAAAGGAAGGTAGAGTGGGGAAATAGACAGACTGGAAGGCCAATACTAGAAACAGTTACTGTGACAGAGTGGTCATGCATAATGTAGCAAATAATAAGGAGAAAGTTTCAAAGGTGAAAAGGTAAGTGAATCAACAATGTGAAAAAGAGTAAAAGAGAATGTGATGTCCTAGTGGGTGTCCGGGTGGAGGCCCTGGTGTTGGAGCTAGTGTTGGCAGAAAAGAGGGAGTGGGCTGCTGTAGACAGCAAGCTGAAGGAGAGTCCAGATGAAACTATAAGTGCTAGATGAGGAGTAAGTAGACAAGGGCGTGAGTGGTAAGTCACTTCAGACTGACATAGACTGGATTAAATATCTGACAAGAATAAGGAAAGCAGAAGAGAGGCACTTTAATATCATTTTGTTTTTCAAAATATAGAAGCTATATACACTTACCTTCATTCCTGCGTGTTATATGTGGCAGTCTGTAACAGGAAAAAGTGAGATCTTAGTGTTGTTTTCTGCTTCTTTCAGAGGTGTTCATCTGGACAAGCAATAAAAAAGTGGCAAATAAAAGAGTGATACTCAAAAAAGCACAAGAGACTCTAACAAAGATGAAGCTGGACCACTGGACTTATTTAAGTTGGATCAATTATGGATTGTAGGCTGTTTGCAAAAAAAAAAAAAAGACAAAAAAAGAAGAGGCATACACCATACCTACAAAAGAAGGTGAGGATAGTAATAAGACAAGGGCGTGACATTATCTTACTTAACAACTCATGAGTTCACACAGCTAATTTACTTCCCATCTAGACCCAACCCAGCAAAAAATAAAAATCACTTCATTATTGTCTCATGACAAATATTCTTCACAAATTCTCACTTTAGTGATTTCTGTCCTTTAACTGGCCATATCTCAGGTAATTTATCCAGCTACAACTCTATAAATTGTATCTTCTAGACAGTCCCCAGAATCCAAAACCATTTCAGAATCCAGGAACCTGATTTTTTTTACTCTACGTTCATAGGTTCATAGGTGTTTACTAGGTTAATGACCACAAGGCCTTTTTAAGCCTAACCATGCATCCCAAATCTCTGACAACTTCTGATACCCTTTGTAAGTGTAAGCAAGGGCCTGGGAGATGAACCATTTACAGGTTGCCTATGTCCAGTAGAGACATTGTTGCCAAACCAGGAATGAAGTTCCTGTTTCCCACCCAATTGTCCAAGTTGCACTTGAATTGGGTTAGGGAGGAACTCTGCTTCACATGGATGGGGAGCCTGTTTCAGAGATGGGGTAGTCTCTAGGAGATGTACCTGTCTCTCCAGTAGGTCCTATTTATACCACAGGCAAGGTTTAAGTTTTTATAATGGGTAATTATAGTGTTGTTTGTTTTGTGGCTATGCAGGAGGTCCATCAGAGTGCTGTCTGACAATGGTCTGTATGCTAGGCATAGATTTCCCCTCAAAAGCCTGTAGGAGACAGAATACAAGGATGGGGCCTTGAGGCGGTCTGCATAGGACATTTTACTTATGCTCTGTATTCTTTTAGTGAGGAACCTCTGTGGACGTTCCAATTGCTGGATATGCCTCTACTTGATAACAATAACTGGCCCTTTATTTAACAGTGTAACTGCCCAACAACAGTAAAAGAAAATTGTAATTCTCTCCTGAATACAGTTATTGATAAACAATATCCTGTCACTTCTACAAGTGTAAAGGTCCATTACTGTCCTCAGTAAAATTTCAGCCTAAGAGCCCTACTTAAACAGAGGGGTAGAACTTGGATTGGAAAGAAGACAAGCACCCTAATGATCAACAGGAATTAAGAGCATTCTGTGATCTGTGATGTAAGTACAAATAAGGAATAAAACAGGAAAAAAAACTATTGTAATTCTTAGACTTGTACCTGTGAGTCCCAGAATTATGAAAAGAAGTCTTTGAAAATGCAGAAGAACAGGTGGTTAGTCCTCACGTGTCCTAGTCAACCTCTTCAAAATGAAAATGTTACATTTTTTGAAAAGATATGCAAGTAAACGAATGCTTGCACAAAGCCTTCTTTTATTTCTTTCTTTCATTTATTTATTGACATTTGATCCAAGTGGGTAGAAGCCCAATTTCAGCAGAGGCCTGAAGAGAAAAGCTCAAAATATTACATAACATTTTAAGAACAATAATTTTACAATCTTCAAAAATAAACATCTACAATTTAAATAATTATAAGAAAATTAGACATAATATAAAACCATTGACTAAGAATCGGTACAAAGTATATGATAATCATTTAATATTTAGAGAAATTTTAGACAGTCTGTAGAGAAATTAAAGGTAAGTTAGTCTAATACAAATAGGAATTACAATATGAAGTGAGGGAAAAAACATGCTTATGATATATTCAGAGAGGAAGTCATGGAAGACAATTAGATAGCAGTAAGGAAGTAAGTGAAGAAGGGAGACTAAGGAGGTATAAGGAATGAAAAGATATTTGTTCACATTTAGGGATATAGTTTATTCTGGTTTTGAGCAAGATCAGAGCCAGATTTTAGCTAGGAGGGTATAGACCTGATGGATAGAGATAAGGTGTTCAAGGCCCCTTAGCAACCTTGTATTAGTGCAGACAATGCCCAGCAGATTTGCAAGGTTTGTAGACAGACAGGAGGTTTTGGTCATTGGATCACAATGACCGACTGGGAACATAGTTGTGTAGAATATTTTTAGTGCTGGACAGGCAGATGGATGCTGGATAATTTTATAGGTGACAAGAAGTTGCGTATATGTTAGTTGATGTGGCAGTTCTAACCAATTCAGGCTTTTTTTAATGCTATACAATGGTGGTATTGAAAACAACTTTGTTATAGCATTGTTCAGTTTTAATTTTAGTGAAGCCTGGGAGGTTAGTAAGGATGGAAGCATCATAAAAAAAGTGTGGGGAGGAGATAAATAAATTCTTGCTACACAAAACATGTTCATAAATCCTTTTGGCCAATTCTCTCTAGGTCTTACCCACATAGAATACTGAATAGTATGAGCAGAGTGCCACATAAATGCTCCCTTTTGTGTTTCAGTTAAATATCCCAGTACATGGAATAGTCGGATATGGTCCAACTTGAATGTAACGGCAGTGACTTTAACTGCTGCATTTGGACGCACTCCCAAAACTGCCTGTGAAACCAGACTTGATACTAGGCTGAAAGTGAATGTTTGTCAAATCTGCTTTTGCCAGGCTGTAGGAAACAACATATATTCCTTTTTGCATGTTTTTTTTTTCTCCCTTGTGTTCTGGCACATTGATTTGCCATGTTGGTTTGCTGTGTATATGCCACATAGTAAACACTTGTTTGTCTAAATATTAAAGGACAAAGGAAGAAGCTAGTTCTCAGATAGGATGGTGCCTCCTTCAAAGATAACAGACAAGGACAAAACAGCATTGTAATACAAAGGTTACTGAAACTCATTAAGACTCATTTGAGATGCAATTAAAGAAGAAACAGATGTGAAGGTGTTGTGACAAACTCTCACTGTTGTTATGGGGGTGGGGCTAGCTGGCTTATGATCAGTCTCCATAGTAACAAGGAAGTGCGGACTTGCTCTGAGAATATTTGATCTGTGAAAATTAGCTACTTATTGTTTAAAGTACAGTACTTCTTGTAGCAGCTAGCTTGAAAACTTAGCTGGAGTTAATTTTTTTCTGCATACATTCTATCTGTGTTTACTGCACTTTTCTCTGTGTGCCAGCCCATGTATATTTTAGTCTGTATTTGTGCTACTTTCCTTACTATTTAAGTAAAATCAATTTTAATTAGCTTTACGTTATTGTGACTGATAACAAGTGTATTTATGCATTGTTGCTTAGCTGACAAGAGGGTACCCATTTACACTGAGAAATAAACTGTAAGGACCACGTCTTTGAGACTGCTTTGGTTGACTACCTGTGAAAAAAATACTAATTGGAAAAATTAGATCATACAGGTAACTGGAAGTATCTGATTTTGTCAGAGTGGTGGCAGTACTACCAGCACTAAGAGAAAAAGCTATGTGGAATTGGAGAATTCAACAGCCTTCCCTGGAAATTGAGTGTGTGTGTGTAGATGTGAAAAATATAAGTTTGTGTGAAAGGCAGTTACTGTGGATAAAGTGGTGCTAAGAGACATTAGTTCATGAAGACAGAAGTGTGGCTCTGTAGGTGAACAGTGTACAGTCTAATTTGGGTATAGAGGCTAGAGATCCTTACCCAAGACAATAGCTCATATTCCCTCTGTTATCTTAGTGACAAGGTTGTATTTTGTGGATTTTTCATTGAAACAGACTTGGTAACAGCATCTCCTTTACATTTAGTGACATTGGTTGCCACAAGTCTGTCACACTGCCCATATAATTCTCCATGAAATGGCAAATACTAGATAATGATTTATAAATAAATTTATGTCATAGCCCAGGTTTGTGGAGATCTGCATTGGAAATAATAATCAGCTCCCTATAGTTTTAAATAATGCTATTTACCTCCAGGAATCAAATGAATGGTATAACATCACAGATTGGTGAAAAGGTTTTAAACCACAAACCAAGGGTTTCTAAATAATGGGTACATACGTATCAATTATTTCATTCACAACAAAAGAAATAGTTTTATCTGCTAATGTCTTAGGATAACTTCTTTTTCAAAAATATAAACTTCAATTTTCTGCATTCATAAGAAAAAAATGTGATCTTCAGAAGCAGTTCTAGATAGATGAATCAACTGACCTTTAACGATACTTCTCTTTTGGAGAACAGAATGTATACTCTTAAAACATAAACAATGGCTAGAAAATGTACTTTTGCAAAAAAATGACTTAAAACATCTATATGGTAAAGTCATGTAAGTAAACACATCTAAAAAGGAACTACCACCATTATCAATATTAAAAGAGAATTGAAAATAACTGTAGTATTCTGGAAAAAAAAAAGAACATGAATCTCTTGATCACTACTCCAAAAGATAAAACCATCATCCAGAAGCCGAAAATAGTTTTCAAATAAGGTTGATATTCATATTAAACGCTAAAGACTAATCTCACTGGCATAAAATAAGTTAAAAAAATCTAAGGAGCAAGAAGCCCGCATTGCAAATCCAGATATTTTGAAATACTCTCCTTCAAAGGTAAAAAAATTGGTATGAAGAACTATGTCCATGAAATGACACTCAATAGACACTTGAAAAAGGGTTTCTACCCAGAAGTGCTCATCTTATATTTACACTGCATTATTTTATTAAAGTATTTTGTTTATGTTTATCACTGTGGTGGTTTTGGTACTTTGTTTTTGTGGTATATATATATATATATATATATATATATATATATATATATATATATATATATATATATAAATATTCTAGATGTATCATCTGGAAAAGCAATAAGTTATTACTAACTACTGTTTTTTTGGTGTGTGTACTGGGAAATAAACTATTATCCTTATTTTTATGGATATAAGTATCTAAAAATACTATACAGTTCAGGTTTGCAGTGAGAGTCAGCTTAAGAATTGAAGTTAGTTTTAAATAATGAATAACCAAACTACATTCACAAAACCTCTCATATAAAGTAAACATAATTTCATCAAAAAATGATAACATATGACTCTAAAGATACTTCATATATGCAATATTCTTCCCAACAGGCTAACAGAAAATGTATTGATCTGGGGGCCATAGCAACCCCAACTGCATCTCCACTAGCTTGTTTGAATAATTTGGCTTGAAATGCAAAACAAATACTATCTAAAATGAGTGTTGAACATTCACGGGTAAGCCAGATTTCATTATCACCATATGAAGTGCTGTCTGAATAAACACTTTAACATCATTCAATATTGAAATATTGGAGTACAACTATATACAAAGAAGTTATTTTTATTTTAATAAACACACAGCTCTCAGTATATAGGATAGAAAGTAGCACTACAAAATGTTTCATTTAAAATGGTTAGTTACATACATGCCTTCTGAGTAGAGATCTCCTACTATCTAAATGTCTGATGGACCTTTGTCATGTGTAGGGTGTTCAGAAATTTTGTATCTTCTAAATTGTCTCACATTTTATCTGACAGTGACAATAGGTGGTCATATGCCTTCAGAAATGTGAGGAGTTCATGATAGTCCATGCAAGTTCTAATAATAGCATCTGCTTTTGGTAGAAGAACATTAGGAGAGGCACAAAGACTGTGAGATTGACCAAATTACTCCTACATATTGTATCTTTTCTCCTTCATACTTTATTTTACAGGAACCCAGGCTTGTTCACAAAACACTAGTGTTCAATACGCATTGTGCAATCACTAGTGTGCAACTACCTGGATTTTCTCTGGAAGGTCAAATTGTTGGTGTACTGTAGATTCCCACTTTCCCCCTAATGGCGTGACCTTGGAGTTGGTGCATATAAGTTATGGGGATGTTGTGGTGCAAGGTGCTTGCCACCTTAAAATGTTTTTTATATCTTTTTTAAGTTGTGAATGCTGTTCCCATTTGGAGGCTTTTACTCACATTTGAGTGAGATGATCAAAGATGAGTTGACATCTTATTGGGGGGAGTAATTTTAGGACTTCATATGATACCTGACACATGAATTCCAATACAAGGGCTTCCATTCTTGCTTCTTAGTAGTACATTAATGGTATAGAATCTTTTCAGACCTTGATCACTTTCTAGATTTGGTCACAATAAGCTGGGGGTGACAGCACTACAACCAGAGAGTACCTCCACTTGTTTTCTTCAGTAGGTGCCGAAGGGAATCTCCATCTGTCCTTATCCCCAAGTTTATATTTCAAATGCCATGTTATTTCTGCTAACATGGGAGTTCATCCTAATAATATAACAAATTCACTTGGTCTGTTTCCAGTTAACTAATTTGCTTATTTGTTTTTGGGTCGTTGCTGCCTGACAACCAATGTTTCTCCTTTTAAATTTGTTTGCTAGTTGTTTTCATAGGACAAGAGCAGTCATTGGCCCATTAATACCCTGTGAGGTGAGAGCCAATAACACAAACTACCATTATAGCAGCCATCTGGGCTTTTCTGCTTATTGCCCTAACCCATTCCACTGGTGGCTGATGTTAGCATCTGTGTCACTGCAGAAGGCTGAGCTCTTCCCCTATCCCAAAACATGTGCTTCCATACACATGCTGCAGTGGGTTACCATGACTAGTTTGGCTGGACTAAGATAAAGTCTCTAGTCTGTTGCTAAAATGATTGCCTGGAAAACTTTGCATGCCATGTAGCATTTGATTGATCGAATCCACCACTTCCTCCTCATAAGAAGGCAGAACCAGCATAACCACACACTCTCACCCTCTCCCACATAGCTCTTCTTGTACTCGAATTGCTAGTCAAACTCTGGTTATCTGGGTCACAGTCAGGACTTTATCCCTCTGTACCAAAGAGCCAGGTATCTAGTCAGGTAATTTAAATACATGATTGCTATTGTTTACCTATCACCCTAGATAATTTTAACCACTCATCTTGTGGCATGTTGGTTGTGAATGAGATTAGAACCATTGCCTTCTGATTTAAACAGTATGCATAACTCTGGCTCATTGGTTATATTACCCTCTCTGTCTGTCTCTCTCTCTCTCTCTTATTTTTTTTTGAATGGCAAGTGCCAAATTACTCTATGTCATCTCCACAAGTTCCATTTTTTGTCTATAAAGTTCAAAACATCATCCATACTTTTCAAAGTACATTTATTTCCCACTTTTCCTGAAATAAAAGGACCGAGACAGACTTTGTGTTGTGTGCATTCAAAAATCCAAAGAGAAAGAGCCCACTGGAATTTGAGAATTTCTTGGTATGCAAACAATGTATGGGAACAGTATATCTCTCATGGTCTTCCCATGTGGCAATCAGTATATACCTGGGACATTGCTTTAAGTATCTGACTAAACCTCTTTGTAATCTCACTGGCCTGGACAATTATGGATAGTTTATAATTACTGCATCTGATTCTTCTACCACAGACATGCCATTTATACCCTAAATGAACAGACCTCAGAGTTGTGGCTGTGGTTTACAAGATGGCAATTTAAGGCTTTGGTAGACATTCAGAATGTCATTTTATATAAATTATACTATATCTGGGTGCTTCAGCTCCTTAAGCCATGTTTCATCAAAATGCTTGACATTTGGACTAAGCATCTCCAGTGAATCTAAAAGTCTTAATGGGGGATTATGTCAGATCCTTTCACAGTTTGATTCATCATGTAGAAAACTATGAACTTCTGGGACATCTAGACTAAAAATACTAATCTTACAAAGCCAATTGTATCTCTGTGGCACAGGCTGTAAGTGCAGTGAGTCTAGATAAGAAACAGGCAATGAAGTGTTTGAATGGAGCTAAAAGATACTTTGGTTAAGTAGGGGTTGATGTTATAGGTAAAGTGTTTAGCTCACAGACAAAATGTACAGGGTATGATTCTCAGCTTTGAAAGGATAACTGGCTAGGCTTAAAATGGCCCACAAGGGCAGATAACCTAGTACATACCTATGAACCTAATTAAACACTATCCTGAATGAGACTTCAGACACTGAATTAACTCAAGAAGAATAACACTAGTGCGTTAAGGAGCTGAAATAATACTGGTGGGTTTCAAAGCAGCCATAGTGGAGAACACCTTGTTGATTAAAGCAGAGACTGTCACAGTAACACATTGAAGAGGAAACTAGATATTCACAAGACCAGACTCAATGATCTTGAGAGCATGAGCAGAAGACATAGAATGCAGATCTTGGGACTTAGAAAGAAAGTCCAAAGACATTCTGTCCATGGCTTTACTATCCTTTTCCTTAGACAATGTGTTATATAATTTCTGCTAGGATAAGGAATTGTATATGCACTATGATCAGACAGGGTTTTCAGGTATACAGGTGCATACATGGATGATGCAATGTAAGGTTAGTATAGGATTATTCAGAAAGCGTGTATAATTACCCCGAGTAGCATGCTGAAAACCAAAGTATGAAACTGTAACTGATGCTTCCAGCCTGTTAATTATATATAAAATAAAAATCAAACAAAATGGACTCAAAAATGGCAAGTGTGTAAATGTAAACTAATAAAAAGAAAAATATACTGCTGAAAGACAATACACATTTAATCAATTTGATTAAACATGTCTGTTGCTTATCCATAACATTTTGTTTTATCATCTTAATATATACCTCAGCTACTCTACAAAAGAAAATATAAGAATGGACTCGCAAAATGTATAAACTTTGAGACCACAACAATCATTTCTGTAGAAACCACATGGAAAAAGCTTTTTCAGCACACAGTGCCATTTCCAGCGGATTCAGTGACTCATCAGAACAACAAAGAAAGAAGTCATAGAAAAATCAATATCCGACACATTCTTTTTAGAACATAACTTGATGGCTATTAGATCCTTTTGTGGAACAAGTTACTGTGGTTGCCATAGCTGTGGTGCGCACACAACCTATGTAAGGAAGTTTTTCAGTGTTTCAACTATCAAGTTTTGCTTACCATGGAAATTTTGAAAAAAAAATTATAATGAACATTGGCTTCTTCCAGGCTTCTGTTAAGTTATTTCTTGAATGTTGTTGTTGTATCTTTCGGCTTTTCCTGGTTAGGGGTCGCCACAGTGGGACTCTGGTCCGCTAATGATTGGCAGTAGATTTTTACGAACCGAGTTGCCAGCCCTGACACACAACCTTCAATGAAGGCACGCCCATTCACGCATGTCTCCACACAGAAGACGCTTTAGCTGAGAGTCGAACATGACAACATCTTACTGTGAGGCGACAACGCTACCGCAGCACCACGCTTCACTATTCTAATTACACTTTACTGTTTATCTATTTCTGCATGCACTCTTGTAGGCTAAATAACAAAATGCATGGTTCTATCACAGATCTAAGACATTTTTGCCAAAGAAAATATGATTGGAAACAATGTAATCAAATCCATATAGCTGAAAATCAAGTAAACAGGAAACTATATTGTTGAAACATAAATTCACTGAAAATGCACAAAATGCAAAAACAGGGCCTATGCACAATTACATTTATTTTATTTGGCAAAGCATACCACACCACCACATAGGACACAATGCCAGCAGAACACCTATAAATTTAGTGCAAGTGTGATTTATATCTAGGAGAAAAAAAGTTCTCTAAGGGAGGACTTGGTGTGTATTACTGATATTACTCTCCAGGATTGGTGTGCTGATTAAATGTGAGTCAAACATATCCTTTATACATCAGCTTCACTTTTAGTCCTGTGTAGAAAGGTCTAAGCAGTACTTCAAAAACATGATTTGGAATTGTTTATATTATATGGCTTATCAACATAGTTTGGAACATTTCCAGACAGTTTTACAAATATAGGGTTTTTCAATGTAATTTATTTGGTTTCATATCTTTCACATCTTTAGGGAACTTTATCTTCAGCATGTACCCTCTAGAACCCCTTTACTTCTCCTTACAGTGCCAACGGTTTGGCAGTAGGATCTTGCTTGAGATCACATTATAGGAGTAAGAAGGCTTTTTCTATTATGCTTTAATTATATCCTCTAATAACCAACATATGGTATGCAGGGTTATTAAAGGGGAAGTACTCATGTGCTTCCATGAGTGCATTCTTCTTATAGATATCTACATGTTCTCTCATTGCAGTTGATGCTTATTTGCTGTAACCCATTTTCACCAGGAGTTGGTATGCAGCACAAAATTCTTGACCTTCCTCCTATGAATGGAGAACTGGTGTCCAACTGCTAAATGTCTTCTCACCCCTGAGTGCTCTGATGAGCACCTATACCTGAATCTTTAGTTGAAGCTTCATTATACTTGTCAAGAATGTTGCTTCCTGGCCATTGGGCCAATTCATAGCCCAAGAAGTGTGATATGGAAATGACTAGAACTGGTATAAGGGTGTCTGGATTGACTGTAAATATTGGAAAGAGTTATTTGTACTTTTCCTTGTCACTTATTCAATGTTCTGTTCTAGGCTCCACTAAGATGATCTTGTCGATACCTGTCAAGCATATCACCCTTTTGTGGATGCTGCACTGTTTCACCATGAAATTACTTTCTTAATTATGAATGCATGGCTAGAGTTTTGGAAGCCAACCTCAGAGGATATATTGTTCCCTAACAGTCATGTCCCTGTCCTTGAGCATGCTCAACCTGCCATTTGTCACATCTGATGAATTTAACGAGTGACTGTTTTGGTATATTTGCTCAGATGGATTGATGGATTGTGCTGTACAGCACAGAGGATGCCACCTGCACCACCACGATACGTGTTGCAATACTACTAGAATTCTGCACTGGTGAATCAGAGTCTCCTTTTATTCATTCTCACTTTTAGTGAACCATGTCCACAAGCCACATCCTGATCTGCCCTGCAGATTCAAGAGCAGTTTCATTTCCTTTATTGTTATTCTGCTTTCTCCACCAAAGCAAAGTCATATGTAAGTGGCCTGTTACCCTTACAGACGACGATAACATAAGCTGCCCTTCTTTATTATTATTGTTGTGTTTCTATCCTGTGGCTTGCTGCATTTCTCCGTGGTAGGTTGTGTTATTGATTATACAAAATATCAAAGTATTTCAAACTCAGGGTATGATGCCAGCAAAATCCTACTTTCCCTAAATGTATTTATTTACATTTTGATGACTATTTAAGGTCTACAAGCAGAGACCACTTGAAGACAGCAGCTTAGTTTCCTATGTTCAAGTGAAAATTGCATATAATTTTAATATAAAACTTGAACAAAAGCAATTAGCCATATTATATATGCATTTTAATGTGTTTAGCTTGATTTTAACAGAGAAACAGATCATAAGAGTTAAAATCCACACTAGACCAGCTAATTCATCTGGAATCAGGAGTGTAAGCCAACCAATCCTTTATCATGTATGTACAATAAGGTCCCTTACAAACTCAATTTTGATACAGGTTACAGTATGGAACAGTGATTTTTGATCTGTTGCTGACCTTATAAATGAATCCAGAAAATTATACTACAGCTTAAGGCAAAGTGCATGCATTACTGAATGTGTTCATTTGGAAACCTTGACTCATCTAAAATAAAATCTAATTCTATTGATGAGCTAAAGCATAAAGACTCATATGTAGAATTTCAGTTTTCAGAGTGAAATATTTCTAAATGCCAGCTAACTTAGAATTATATTTTATGTCTTAAATAACACAGATGTTCTGAGATATGTTTATGCAGCTTTGTTATTTTTCTTTCTTTGGCTTTGTCATGGCATAGAACCAAACAACCTGATTTATAACTAAAATGTTCCATTCCCTGGGGCTCTGGGTGCTGTGCTTTAAAACAAAGAACACATAAAAATGCAAGCCAGTTAAATCAATAAACAAAATCTTATAAAACATTTGAAGAATTAGAGCAAACTAAAAGCTATTTAAAAAGTTTGTTCCTGTCTTTTGCAAAACCCATACATCATGGATTTCCCGACTATAGCCTGGAAACAGTTCTAGAGCAATGATACAGTCACAAGGAACTGCCTTGCACAAATCACAAACTACGTCCTCCAGATCTATGTCATTTGAAGGATATAAGTTACAAGCTGGCAGCATTATTCAGACAACTATCAGATTGGTTCTAGTATATGAAGTATGTTTTATGGTGGAAAGCCATTCTTAATGATAAGTCAGAGAATAATATACAACTCACAGAATAGGCAGATAAAATCATGGGACACAACGCCATAAATACCACTAACTGGGTCAGCCATTAATACCTTCAAAGATACAGCGATATCACACCTCATAACAGGCCACAGAGCATGCTGCAGTAAACAGGTAATAGTTTGCATCTACAAGCTTCAGATTTCAGGACTTCCAGACTGCACTGATTGTATTACATAAGTACAGTTTTGACCCTGAAGAGATTGGAGACAGGGGCACAGACCGTGTTGTTCTTTTGTAGTAATGGCATCTTCGGATTAATAGAATGCAATTTTGTATGAATACTTTTGAAGGACAGGACTGTACTAAACAAATGATATGTTGCAAAATAATCTTTTCATACTACAAATTATTATTTGTTGAAATCAAATTTCAGCAACATTCTGAAAGGCAAACAAAAGTAGGGCCATGGTAAAGCAATAAACTTAAAGTGCATTATTATGCATGACAAAGTCCTCCTCCCTTTGAGAATTGTTAGGAAATGCCTTACTGTCTGGTGTAGTATATTCATGCTAGAAGCACACGAACATATGTGCACATGTATATCTGTGGTGCTCACCTCCTGCAGCACCAGGCTTCATTTTCCTTTTCCTTGTAGGTAGGCTTCTACATGGTATTAGGATCATTGCTTGTGTGAGAACGCTATGTAAAATTTTGGGGACTTTCTCCCTTTCCACACTATTGCATGAGCATAGAGCTGGTATGTGAAAGCTAAAGTGAGGGCATGGGAACAGAAGAAAAATTTTCTCCTGCAAACTAGGTTAGTATTTTCTCAAGCAGTTGTGATCGGTGAGTATTTTTTCTAACAATAATTTTTTGATCTTTCATAGCTGAAGTTTGATAAAGGACAAAACATTGCAATCATTGTATAAATGAGTCCAATTATCAAATGCAGAAATAATTGCAGTAAATTATATACTCCAAAATGATTAAAATGAACAATATGTATACATATTTTACAAAATTATGCAGAACAATATGCATATATTTTTCATAATTATCCAATCAATTTAATGACAAGACATAGTAACTTAAGCATTAAGCAGAGGCAGCTGATAAATGGTTGCTTAAATGAATATACAGAGGAAATTTAATTAAAGAGAGAAACAGCTTGTTTAAGACTATATCAAGTAACTTGGGAAAATGTATTGAAAATGAAAAGAGAAAAAATAGCATTGCGAAGTTAAGGAATGCAAAATATGGTGAATGTTGTTGCAAAAATGATAAAAATATGTATGCAAACTGATTACATAGTTAACCTTGGCATGGTAAGAAGACACCAAAAACAAGAAATGAGCCAGCAGCAAGTAGATAGTGTCAAAAAAAAGAGTAATTTAATAAAAACTACCCCAACAGCATAATGGCATCCAAAAACAAACGCAGTGGTTGAAAACCTAGCCTTCTTCAGTGTACAACAAGGAGCCAAGATAGAAATGCTGTATTTATACAGATAAAGCCATGCTGATTGGTTACAAAATAATGAACATGTGCTGATTATCAAACAGCATAAAATAGCAAAAAGTTTATATATGATTGTAAATACATTCAAAAATAGATCATTTTAAGGGGCTTGGGTTCCTACATATGATGATTGGCTATTTTTGTGTATATATTAATTAAAACATATACATAATTCGATATACCAAATATAAAACGCCAGTAATACATGACCCTATGTTGAACAAAATATGCATATATGCAAAATTCATAACATATCAGAGTACATACTGCAATATTGGCATGAATTAATCCAATATAAATATAAAATTATATATGTGTGTATTCTGAATATTGGAACACCATATGTTCAACAAGCATGTATAATATTTTCCATTTATAAACAATCATTTAACCCAGGGCTAAATAGTGCTCCTAATTTCGTAATCCATTTCTTTTCTTTAAGATTGAGTTTATTGTGCCAACCACTCTTGATGGTTCTGTCACCAATGATTTTATCAATAATAGTAAAATGAAATGACGTGCAGGGGAACATTTTGTCTGCTACACTTCCTTTCTGCTCCTGCTGGGGGAAACCATGGTGGACTGTGTCATCGTATCTGTGACCATGCGGTTGGTTTAAGTTTTTTTGGACTTGAGTTCACATTACTTTTGGGTCGCTCCATATTCCATTATTGAGTGTGTTTTTGTGCATACTGCTCTTTATAACCTACTGTCGCACGAATATTGGACTATCTTCATTTGTATTAGATGCAGTACGAGGGATACCATCTCCGGCATTGTCTGTGCATACCTTAGAGTGAGTGGATCATGGATATACGGACCGGGTGAATCGCGATTCTGTTTGGGGCTCTTTGAAATATATATTTTATATGATATGGAGCCAGGGGAATCCAACTATTATAATTTCTTTCAAATCTATGGCGATTTGGTATTCATGCTGTGGACATCACGTGTGAGTAGTGTTTTAATAATGTTTGACGACGATTTGGAAAACTGGGTGTTTGTAACATTTTGTTTGCAACACGTTCTTTCTGCTCCTGTTCGGGGAAACCATCGTGAACTGTGCTATCGTATCTGTGACTATGTGTTTAGTTTACATCTTTGGACTTGTGATTATACTATCTCCTCTGGGTTGTTCTATATTCTATTCTTAAAGTACGAGGGATATCATCTCCGATACTGTTGGTACAGCCCTTAGGGTGAGTGGATTATATACATTAACTGGGTGAATTGCGATTTCATCTGGGGCACTCTAAAGCATATATTTTTTACGATAGTAAACCAGGGACCATAACGAATATTTTTTCTACTATTAACGGCTGGACATATATGTATAGCCTTATTTTCAATATGGCGATTCAGTACTGATGCTGTGGACATTATGCATGCACAGTAGTGTTTGGATTGACGACGGTTGGAGAACTTCAGCAACATCTGATAATAACTGATATACTTGACTTTAAAAAGATAGCAGCCATATTTTTCATCTTTTTGGCTTGCTACTTGTGGATGACATTGGAACAGGGTTTAAACAATCCCATTGCAAAATCTGGGAATTTTGATACAACTGTTGGAGATATCTGTTTCTTTTTTGTGATTGATGGGACTCATTTACCTATGGAACTTTATGTTAACAGTTCATTTATACTTTTCAGGCAGGCGGAATTTATTCTCTCCGTCCTTGGACTGATTTCTAGCACATATATATGATTGTTACATAGTCTGACAACCTTACTCTATACAGGGGCTGTGAGGTATTTTGATCATTTTTTCAAGGTGTAACTTCATATTAACATAAGATTACTGTTTAGGTTATGTTTTTGATCCTTTGTATAATTTGTTACGGCCTACATAGGCTTAGTGTCATTTGCATTTTGGAATAAGGATTGAACTACATTTTATTCTCATTTTTGAGATAACATCCGTTTATCCTTTTTCTGTATGAAGGGATAATATTTCCGGTTTTCAGCTGGAGTTAATCTGTTGGATTCCATACTTTGTTCATCACTTATTTGGTCCACTTTAATAATTATTTCTTCTTTTTTGGGGCACATACATATGCTGTGCAATCTCAATATTAGTTTTTCCTTTTCTTATTGGACATATATTTGGTGAAAGTTTAAGATGTCAGCTCAGGATGAACACTAGTAAATCTGGTTGATTATGATTACTTATCCGGATAGCTGATTACAGACACTGAAGACAGATTATGCTTTTGAACTTTACAGTTAGGCATTTAGTTAAGATAATTTCATATAATAATATTACTATTTTGAAGTCTTTATGACTTACTTTAGTATAATTATTTTTTGCTATACCCAGCTAGTACGAGTTCATGATTCACTCTACATGATTTGAACATTAACAGTGCTTTTTGATGTACAGTTATGTAGGGTTTATGTTCATCTTTTGCGATATTATTCTATTGTTTTTTCAATTTTGCAAAAATTTAAATTTAACTTGTGCTAGTTCTATACATTAGTGAAGGGTCAATGTGAACAAAATTTTGTAACAATCTAGTTGATTTATAACTATCTTTCTGTCATCATATCACAGATATGATTGATTTATGTTGCTTTCTATCTCCGCAATAAGTAACTCAGGCTATATGACTCTACATAATAATAATTTTTTGGTATTTATATGACTGAGTTTACTTAGCATAAGCCAACAATTTATATGGGATTGATAGACTAAGTCAGTATCTGTTCATGATATGTTTGATAATATTCGAGCTATACCAGAATATTTTGATACACAATAACATTTTATTATAATTTTCACTCCATTGATTCTAGGTGGATCCTTGTTTCTTTAGTTATATTTTTTCACTTCTGGGACTATCTCCATTTTTAATACTAATAAACAAATGTTATCTGTGGGCCAAGCGTTAGACCTTTGATTATTTATAAATATATTATTATACAAATACCATTATTGACCTGTATCAGACGTGGCTATAACGAACCAATTTTTAGTTCCATGGTGTTGAGCCATTATTGTCTTATTATTGTTTGATCATTTGATCTTGATATACAGGCCGTGGTTCTATATAAGAACAATTTGGGTCACAATATGGATCTCCAAAAGCTTCTTTTGGATTTATCATCAGATAAAGATGATATTGCAGCATTTGGCATTGGGAATGACACAACTGCCTCAGGAAATATGATCTCTCTAAAACCTGAACAAAAATGTGAACAACAATTTGCTTCACTTAACAAAAATATGAAGGCCTTGAGATCTAGTGTTTGGCACCACAAACTATTAAAAGCATATTTGGCCAAGGGCATTTGCCCTAGGGGTCTCAGAGTGAAAATACAACCCTTGGTGGCTAGTCCAGATGATAATTTACTTTCTGAATGGAATCTCATACAACAGGAATGCTCGATGAAGTTTGTTAAAGCTTTATCTGAGCATTACACTAGAATCATTGAGAGTGAAACTACTTTAGTTTTGAATTCTATTGAGGAATGTAATCACTACCAAAATGAAACTTTTTTCCCTGCTTTATTATCAAAATTGAGTGCTGAACTGTTGAGTTTTGATACTATCTTAAAGGACAGAAAACTTAAAAAGTTTTCTCGTGATCTTTCAGATTATGATAAGGGACAACCGTTCAAGAATGTTAGACATGTCCGATTCCAAGAAGGACAGAATGTTAAGAAGCAAGTCTCTAAATCTAAAAGGAAACGCCCACGTTCCATACTAAAAGGGCATAGTAATAATATTGAGTCCACTGATTTGGAAACCTCATCTGGTACAGATACTGACACACAGTCCATCATGGATTCCCCCACCCCCAAACGTAAAAACTATGTATCCCCTTTAGGGAACAAAGGGGTAGGAGGAGGAGGGGGGGTAGGAAGCACAGAAAAAGTTACCAGTCTGCAAAATCTGTTGGAGATATTGACCAAAAAATAAATAATGTATGTAACATTTCTAGCACTATACTATCAGATGAACAAATATCTCTACTAAATAAAGGTTTATCCTTTATTCCTGGCTTTTTTGTTCCAGAAGATTAATTTACCAATGATTTATTTACATTTTGTAGACTTATTAATTTAAAATTGTTTTTTCAGGAACAAGGGGACACTATACATTCACAAATGGAAGGTTTCAAATATCATGCCTCTAATTTCACTCCTCCTATGCATCCAGCTGTCAATCTCTTTTTGAGAAGTGTACTTAGTGAGTTACACTTCAAGCATAATTATGACAGACCTATGCCCAATAACATCACTGATGGTGAAAAAACTTGTCTAGAGGAACTTGTAAACAATAAAGATTTAGTAATTATCAACGCAGATAAAGGAGGGGCAGTGGTAGTGTTAGATTGGTGTGATTATGATATTGAAGCACATAAACAACTTAATGATGCTAAATATTATACCAAAATGCCACTCGACCCCACCTTGGTTTTCAAAAAGGATATTGATGACTTTTTGAATTCTGCTGTTGATAATGGTATTATTGACAAGAAAACACTTTATCATTTAACTATTACTGATCCTACTAGACAACATATTTACTTTCTACCAAAAATACATAAGGATCTTTCACATCCACCTGGAAGGCCGATTGTATCAGGTATGGGGTCGATAACTGAACCTCTTTCTGAATTCCTAACTATGCATCTAAAGCCGTTGTTACCATATGTAAGATCATTTAATACAGGACACTACTCAATTTTTGAGTATTGTAAATGATATGCAGTTGGATACAGATTGGTTACTATGTACCCTGGACGTAAGTTCACTTTACACCAATATTCCACATTGGGGTGGACTTGATGCTATTGAATTTTGGCTCAATGAATCTAAATTATATCAACCTGGTTTTAATACTCTTCTGTTGAATCTAACTGAGCATGTTTTGACTAAGAATGTTTTTTTCTACAACCAGGAATGTTACCTACAGATCAGAGGTACAGCTATGGGGGCATCTTTTGCCCCTATTTATGCTGATCTGTTTATGGCCTATATTGAACAAATTATGATCTATGACGATACTCATAATTTGTTTTTGCCAGAAATTGATATCTGGCGCAGATATTTGGATGATTGCTGGATGGTGTGGAGATCAGATATTTCATATCTTCGGGAATTTATGGAATACCTGAATGATAATATATGGGGAATACAATTCACTATTACCTATGATCGGGAATCCATTACATTTTTGGATGTCTTGGTAACTAGGAATAATGAAGAAAAAAATGTATGAAATGTCTCCGTTCTCCAAAGTGTCCTCTGGCAAATATAAACTACACGAGAAGATAAAATCCAATTTATCATTTATTCATAGGAAAAATAAAAGAAAAAAGAAAAAGAAGCCACGCAGCTGAAGGATGCACGCCCATCAGATCTCATGAAGCGTGCATCCTTCAGCACATCTTTTTACTTTTTATTTTTCTATGTCCATTGAATAAATTGGATTTTATCTTCTCGTGGTGTGTCCTGAGGTTTTTCTACGATAACTAGGAATAATGATAACACCTTGACAACTGAAACCCATAGAAAATTCCCCCAATATAATACGATTCTCCACGCATCCAGCTTTCATCCAAAACATATTGCAAAGAACATCCCTAAATCGCAATTTATTAGGATTAGGCGGAATTGTTCTGAGAATAATACTTATGTCAATCAGGCTCAGGATTTGTATAATAGATTCATTGAGCGTGGCTATCGTTCAGGATATGTGACCATGGCTCAGAATTATGCATTGGGTCTATATAGACCAAATTTATTAACATACAAAAAGAAACATACTAAGACAAACAAACTCAGACTCACTACAACATTTGGTAGAAATACCAATAATTTTATTAAAATTATCAAAGACAACTGGAACATTTTGGAGGCTGACGTCAGAATTAAAAACATTGTTCCTGAGAAGTGCCTCTTTTCTTTGGAAAGAATTTGGCTGGTCACTTTAATCACTATAAACATCACCATGAGTCCACCTTACCACAAGTATATCAAACTACAATTTTGGGTGATAGGCTTATTGGTTCATTTCCATGTGGCCACTGTGTCAATTGTAAGCATATGTTGAAAACTAAGGGGTTTACCAGCAGGAATACCAATACTGTTTTTGACATTAGATTTTTTGCCAACTGTAACACAGATTGGTTATCTGGCATGTTGTACCTGCCATTCATTTTATGTAGGACAGACGTCAAGACCAGTTAAATTACGTATCTCTGAGCATCTCAGTGATATTAGATGCCATAAGACTACCAATGCATTATATAAACACACTCTCACGCACAGTACTGCAAAATTTCATTTTACTATTATTGATAAAATCATTGGTGACAGAACCATCAAGAGTGGTTGGCACAATAAACTCAATCTTAAAGAAAAGAAATGGATTACGAAATTAGGAGCACTATTTAGCCCTGGGTTAAATGATTGTTTATAAATGGAAAATATTATACATGCTTGTTGAACATATGGTGTTCCAATATTCAGAATACACACATATATAATTTTATATTTATATTGGATTAATTCATGCCAATATTGCAGTATGTACTCTGATATGTTATGAATTTTGCATATATGCATATTTTGTTCAACATAGGGTCATGTATTACTGGCGTTTTATATTTGGTATATCGAATTATGTATATGTTTTAATTAATATATACACAAAAATAGCCAATCATCATATGTAGGAACCCAAGCCCCTTAAAATGATCTATTTTTGAATGTATTTACAATCATATATAAACTTTTTGCTATTTTATGCTGTTTGATAATCAGCACATGTTCATTATTTTGTAACCAATCAGCATGGCTTTATCTGTATAAATACAGCATTTCTATCTTGGCTCCTTGTTGTACACTGAAGAAGGCTAGGTTTTCAACCACTGCCGAAACCGGTTTGTTTTTGGATGCCATTATGCTGTTGGGGTAGTTTTTATTAAATTACTCTTTTTTTTTTTTTTTTGACACTATCTACTTGCTGCTGGCTCATTTCTTGTTTTTGGAGTTATTCACTGAGAGCCGTGCAGTTCCTGACGTGCAGGGGAACATTTTGTATGGTAAGAAGACCTCAATAGTAAAAAAAGATTGCAGTATAGACAGAATTTCCTTTATCCTGAGGTATGAAGTGAAAAAGTGACATCAGTATCTTAACAGAGGGAAAGAGATTTACACTAGCCATGGGATCACTGACCATTCATGCCCACTTCTGTCTTCACAAAAGGGACATTCTTGATGAATGCAGCATATCAACAAAATTGACCTCTTTATTTAGGAGACCACCGTACAATATCAGTTATAAAGGGACCAGGCAACATAGATGTAATGAAAGATTAGACTGCTTGAATTATGCAAAGAGAAACTAAAAGAATCAAGAGTTATTGATCCGTTTAATACATGCTGTGATACCTTTGCACTGGCCCAGTAATCAAGGAGCCTCAGTCCTCACCACTAACATCAGTGAGGGGCATCTACATTGGGAAGGATAACAAATATATACACACACACACACACACACACACACACACACACACACACACACACACACACACACACACACACACACACACACACACACACACACACACACACACTAAAGTGCAACTTCCCTTAAGAACACATATAGATCACAGTCAGTCTGGGGCTGGTTTCTCCCTTTCTCTCCAGATCCCCAATAAGACTCCCCACTGGCACAGCCATAAGGTCCAGATCTCAGCCTAGTGGTCAAGCTAAAACCTCCAGCACCCTCTCTGTCCAGCCAGTGCTTTTTTGTCCCTGCCAAAGTAGCTGACACATACATACATACACACACTTTAAGATATGAGTTATATACAAACACACAGACACTCCTGGGGAAGGCTAGCACAGGTTCTCCAGCTATCCCCCTTCCTGCCAGTCTATAAGGTAGTACCAGCTGCTACCACCCACTATCAGCTACTAAAAAGGCCCTTACCAAAGGGTGTCTAGTTATTACTGTGCAATATTATTATCCAAATAGTAAGTGTGACTGAGCAGCAAGACTACTGGAGT
The DNA here is from genome assembly GCF_019279795.1 of Protopterus annectens. NCBI lineage: Eukaryota > Metazoa > Chordata > Ceratodontiformes > Protopteridae > Protopterus > Protopterus annectens. The sequence continues at coordinate 659,390,940 of NC_056744.1, forward strand.
GGCATTGTACAGTATCACTATATACACGCAATGTACTCTAGAGCTTAAATTATCTCTACACAAAACAGCCACAGTTGAAAGGTTTAAACATATTTAATAATAAATAATAAAAACACAAGACAATATGTCTTACTTTACAGTGCTATTCAATAGTTCGGACATCACAGGAAAATGCGTAAAATAATACTGTAGAATAGTTCTGACATAAATATAGAAAACAGCTAGACTAAACTTACTATGTTCTATCTTTTCCAAAGAGCAATCACAGTTTTAAATAAACTTACATATAGAGCAAAAGGAGAGTACTGGTGAGTTGTCAGCTTTAGACAAAATCCAAAAATGCTCTCTCTCTCTCTCTGAAACAGTCTTTTAAATTGATAATACATCACTGCTGACTCATTTTAGATTACATCATTCTTCCCTGGTTCCCAGGCTACCAGAAACTCAGAGTTTAACATAGCTTTGATCTTGCACCTGGTCGGGAAACCATAGCAATTAAAGGCATTATATATGTAAAATCTAGCAATTAACTCTGGTCTCAAAACAATATAAATAATCTGCTGGTCCAAACATCACGGCTCCAAGTTAGAGATCAAACAGTCATACAAGGCTTGACTTATCAGCTTTCTTCCAGCAGAGTGCACCATTACATTTTGATGTTCAACATTTAACACAACTTTCTTCCATTTAAGAGAACAAGCCTGTTGCTTATATTAATATTTACAAATGACAGAATTATCTACAACACTCTATCTAGCTAGGCTGGCAGCTTTCATACATGCTACACTTCTGTAGTTAAACAATTATTAGTACTAACTATTATCACTTATAAACAATCTAGGAATGACTCCCATTGCTCTCAAATTTGCATAACATAGCTGTGAAAGGATGGCCTATAGGTAATTATGTGACATACCTTGCCTCCACAGCCTAAAAAGAGGACTGTGCAATAGCACATTACTATGTGATCTAGGGGAGTCAGTTAAATAATTTTGTTCTTGATTATGGACACTATTCAAGAAGAACACCTTTGTGTGATAAAACTTAAATCCTTCACACATTTTCATGACATGACCTGTCACTGATAACTAACTGAAGGCTGGGCTAAAAGCTGCATATGTTGCCAGATAGCTGTGTGGTGGCCTCCTCTGCCATGCCTGCTTATTCAAGTCTATTTATAGGCTGTCTTCATGGGCAGCATATTTCTAATTGTAGTGGATGTGCTGGAGTTAATTTGCATGGACTTATCCACATCCAAAACAGATTACCTCAGTACTTAAGACTATAAATACAAAATACTTGGATACTTGATCAAATGTTCAATTTAATTTATATTAGAATATTCCAGATATTTCATATTACAGGAATGGTATTAAATATTTTATTTCTGTTCCCCACCTTCCAGCCTATAATGGGCTGGCAGAAAGATTTCTGCAAACTTTCAAGAAGGATATGAAAGGCATTAATCTAGACAATAAACACTTACAAAATAAGACTGCCTGTTTTCTCTTTGCCTATAGAAATGCCCCTCATTCAACCAGAAACACATTGCTCTTCCTGAAGAGAAGTTTTTCTGCACATCTCTGAAAAGATCATACATGAGGGACCATTGAGAAGTTATGCAACAGGCCAGCACATGCAGACAAGATACTGAATAACTGAAAAATGGTGATTGGGACAAGTTATATCTGGAATAAGGTCCCTGACATATACTACTGATGCTGAATGTGAAAGATGAATGGGCGTCCAGAGGCATTCTTCCCATTCACTGGTGGTGTTGGACGTATTAGACCTGAAGGGGAAGAATCAGCTGAAGACCCCTTACATGTTAAAATATCAAGCCCTAAGAGGATTCAGTGATGCAGTCCTCTGTACCTTAGAAGTCTAATTTCTAAAGTAGGGAAGAAATGAATTAAGCTAATTATTGAATCATTTGCTAAATGCCTTAGTATTTAGGACATTATTTATTTGTTTTATTGTATGTTATTTATGAATACATTACTTCTTTATATATGTAAATCTAGCAGTACAGCTGGTGACAATCAAATTGCATTAAAAAAGAAATGGAATAATATTCCATACCACCTTAGACAAACTGACTGCCTAATGTAATTTAAATCAGAACGCAAAAAACATCTATCAAACACATTACTCTGTACCTTCTTACAACCTAGCTAAATTTAATTTAATCAAAAAGCCTACTTACTGCAACAAGCTACTAATTTCCATCCCTTGGGGAATATGTAATAAGACAGCACTTTCATACTGAGATTACATTTCTCATTTCTTCCTTATTTGACTGCACAGATTCTTACCTATCTACTACCCTCTTATACAGTTATATACCACTTCACTTACCTTATCACACATTCTGCCTTTCTCTCACATGCTATGCTCCCATTTGTACAGTATAGCACTATTCACTTCATTTACCCTTTCCTAAAAACACATAATAATCTGTTTTTTCTCTTTCTTCTACTATAGCAGTGATTATGGACAGCGTCTTAAGTATTCTGAAATCTCCTATATAATTTTCACCTGTTACCAAACCCTATATTCACTGTAAGCTGCTTTATCTTAAGATATTTTATTTCATGACAGTATCATACAGTAATACTATTTCTATACTGCCTTACATTTTATGCCACTTTTATAAATTTACATATCTGTTTGAATAGCATATCTGTATTATTATTGTAGCTTTCCTAATATGTTGATTTGTTGTAACTCTTTGTTATTTTATCGGAGCTTTTTTAGTTGGACCTCCATTGAAAAGTGACTTTAGTGCCCGGTCGGACTATTTGGCAAACAAATGTAAAACAAATAAGTACATTTTATTTATTTATTTTATATTTGTTAACCAAGGTAGAATTCCAATCCCAGTGGCTTATTTTTATGTTCAGACTGAGTACATAGAAAAAAAATTATACAAATGATAAAAAACCAATATAACAATATCAAAATTAGACCAAGATTGAGTACATGCACAATTCAAACTAAATGGAAGTGTTATAACAAAGTAACAATTTGACCAAGACTGAATAAATGGAAAAATTCAAAGAAAATGCCATCTCTAGCTCTTCTAATATGTTTTTTCACTGATTCTTAAATTGTAACAGTAGTTTTCCTTAAGGGAACTTGATGTCAATGGAAGAAAGCTGTGTATGGAAGCTTGTATGCACGTATGCTTATAGAAATCCCTGTGGTGCTCACCTGTAATGTCCAAACTTTATTTAGGAACTGTTAATTAAACAACAGTTCTGAGTCCAGGAATTTATGTCTGGGTATTTTAGGCAAATAACATGATGCCAGTGCTGTTATTGCTTTCTGTGAGTCAGTACATAGTGTCCAGTTAATTTTTCTAAGTACAATGTACACAGATAACATTACAAGAAAATCACTGCATTATCAATAGTTCCAAAATCAAGAATGTGAGGCATATAATTCCACGGTTTCTCCATAGTGGTTCTACTACTATAAATATAGAGAGAAAGGAACATGAAACTTGTACTAATCAAGGACGTGGCTTTAAAATAATTTTGCTTTACAATTTTCTGAAGCTATTGTCTGGGTCAAAGTTTCTTAAATAGCTACTCATTTTCATCAAGTGTCTCCTCCTCCACATACACAGTTCATACCCAGAACATTTTTCCAAGAGGTAGAACATCTGACCTTTTCTTTTAAGAGTACTTTTTCATTAATGAATAGTGGAGAGGAAAATATATACAGTACACTGAATAAAGACGAAACCGTTTTACTTTTTCAGAGTTTTTTCTAAAAATATTAAGTATACTTATCCAAGTTTTGGAACTTGTTATGCCTGTCACATTTATTTCCAGAGAACAGCACACAAATACAATCCTTTTAGTCATGTTTTTTCATGGTATTTCCTTATACTTCACAAATATTTCAGGCAACTAATTGCACTGCTGGGTTTTTATACCAAAAGTTAAATATTTGTATAGCAGTGCTATACCCCAGGCAATACAGTCTTTCCAAAATTTATTCAGATGAGTTTTTTCAGCATTCTTTTAATTTGTATTCATTTTAATATTTCACTTCTCTGCATGAATTAATTAGATGTAGAATAAGAAAGGTCAGGACCATCTCACTCATAGCTGGTTTGGAACACAGGGAGGTGGATGACATCTTAATTACTGCCTCCAAGCCCACCGAAACACATTGGCCACCTACAGGATTTGAAATACACCAGTACTGGCAAACCAACAATGGATATGGTTGTTGAAATATGAGTATGAATTCAACATGTCACATGACACACTGATACATGTATGACATAGTAAGGAGACCACTACATACCAGCAATCCAAGGACTGTGTTTGGGTTTGGGAAATGTTACATCTTCTTTGAATGGGGGGGGGTCAATGATGAACACTTGTTGGATGCATTGGAAAGGTGTATACTTTGCCTTACTGGTGGGAGGGTGGCCTAATGGTTAAGGTGTTTGCTTACAAACACAAGGTGCAGGGTTTGAGTCTCACAAGGGATAATTGGCTAGGCTTAAAATGGCTCGCAAGGGCAGTTAGCTTAGTACTAATCTATGAACCTATGAACCTACTTGTGAGAAAGACAGCCTGGAAGTGTTGTTTGAAATCTATTGCAACAGCTGTATGGAGACAAACACTAATATATTGTGTGTAATGCCTAGAGGATTTGGTCTAAATGTATTGCACGCCCACATCTGATGAAGTAACTTTAAACGAAAACTAATTGTGTCAACGTTAATGTTATAGCAGAATAAACTTGTTGGTTTGAATCTCCCTCCATGGCTTCATTGTTTCACCTTACATCGCATTTTCTTGCATTTAAAGGTGTATACTTTATTAGACTGTGGTGTGACATATGTATATGTGTTGCTTGTCTGCACAGTATATAAGCACACTAAATGTGACACTGATATGCCACTGCACAGAGGAAATCCATAGCTAGATAGTCCACTCTTGCCTCTACTACTGCTTGTAGATCTGCTCAGTAACCATGGTGTGCCCTCTTCTTGGTGTCAATTGCTACCCCCAAAGGATATCTTCTTATTGATCACCAAAACTCTTCTGTTCTCACTGCAGGATGGTGAGCAGTTCATGTAGACAGATGTTTTAATGGACCAGGAGCACAGTTAGCCTCCTTCAGCAGCATTCTGTTTACAGAAAAGGTCATGCTAGATAAGTCTCAGGATATTTCAGAAGTGTACTTAAGATGGAGGTGCCACTTCACTTATTTTATGCCATGACATCTGGTAACTTGCATATGGGATCATTCACATACATAGTGGTGGTCAATGAACTGGGCAAATATCATGGTTGACAGCAGGTGGCGAATCATGCAGTTTAATCAATGTACTCAGCACCTCCTCCTCCTCCTGTAGGAATGTCAGGGTTATTAGCACTGTTATGTATATGGCAATTGGTGTCTCAATGCCATACAGAGATGCTGTTGTCATTGCAATGTTTACCATAATATTTACCCAAAGTGAAAAAAGATTTCCTTTTAGGGTTGCCACTGGGAAGTGTTAATGGATGGCTGTGATGGCAGCATGTTTGAAATTGGTGAAAACTTACTGCATATGTAGCTCCAGCCTATATGGCTTACACAAATCAATGCTGGTACTCCACAATGCCCCATAGAGTGCTATCAGCCTCCTGGTCATTACAGCATATATAAAAAAAACATATGGCTTGTTGATGCCATGCTAGTAGATCTGTGGATGGTATATAATTGTTAGCAAACCACTACCTGGTTGACGAACATGCCATCCACCGTAAAGATCTGTGATATAGCCAAGTCCTGTACATTTTCTTCAGCTGTTAGCACCACCACAATTGTCCCTGTGACCACTGTCTGATAGGTTCATATGAAAAGAATGCCCTCTCTTTATGAGTATAACTCCACTTTGATGCATATAAAGTATGTAGGAGTCACAGAAGGAGTTCCTTGCCCTTACTGCTACATCCTTGCAATCATTAGTTTCAGGATCCAGGTGATACACACTGTTAAGATGACTTCCGTTATCTTGTTATGGAAAGCATCCTGGAAAACAGGGTCAATATTACATATTGAAAAACATGTTCATTTAACACATCTTCACCGACCAAGAAACAGCGAAAACACAAATCTTCGAACAACCACTTCAGCAAATTATTTCCCAGGGAAAAAATGTTTGGCCATCATTGTGAATTTTCCCTTTTCCCCACTGTAGTGCAATCTTGGAGTTGGTATATTTAGTTAGGGGGTGTAGGGGTGAAGCCCTCCCACTTTGTAGGGTTTGAAAGTTTGTTTTTTTTTTTGGCCAAGAGATATTTTTCCCTGGGAAAAAATTTGCTGAAGTGTCCATTTAGAGATTTGTGTTATTGCTGTTTATTGGTCAGCGAAGACATGTTCGATGAACACATTTTTCAATAATGTAATATAGACCTGAAAAACATTGTGCCAGCATGTAGTAATTATATTGTTTTATATATATATTATATGTTATTATTATATTATATTATTATATATATATATTATATTATATTATATTTATATATTTTATATTGTTATTTTGTTATATGTTTACATATTGTACATATTAAATTATATATATTATTATTATATTAATTTATATATATGCAATATAGCTTTTTAATAGATTTTATTAATTATTTTTATTTAATTATATTATTATATATATATATATATTATTATATTTTTATATTTTTTATTTTATATTTTATATTATATATTTTTTTTTTTTTTTTTTATTTTTTTTTTCATTTGTTTATGTAGTGTGTACATAACTTATTGGGGACACCTGCACACACGTCACACAAAGAAATATTATATATAATATTTTTCAAAAAATATTTTTAAAAAAAAAAAAAAAAAAAAAAATCTTAAAAAAAATTTTTATTTTTTATTTGTTAGCTTACTTTTGATTGATTGATTGAATATTGATATAAAATTTTTTTCAAGTATTTAAGGCATGTGACAGCTAACAAATAGATTCTGATGAAGTCTGGTATTAACAAACAGATGCGCTACCAATCCCAGTTTGCTGTTTGTGTCCTTTCATTAAATTTTTGTTTTATCCACCAGTGGCTGGGCGTTTGTGCAACAATAATACTGCTTCATTTTTTTTTTTGGCAACAATTTTTTTTTAATTTTAGGATATACCCTTTATATTTAAAAACGCGGTGGGTGGTTTTTTTCATTGTTCGTTTTTTCATTGATTGTGCCAGCATGTACCTTGAGGCAGCTGCTTTGTCTTTTATTTATGTTATCTTTATTGCCATGGGTGCAGTTAACACATGGGGGGCATACTGGTGTGCTATAGGCTGTAACAACTACTTGGCTTACTGTGTAGATGTTGTTATTGCTCTCCTGGTATAGGTCATGTTTAGTTTCTTCTTACATGCCTAGTAATGTCAATACATCTGCTGTTGTTCTCAAGGTGGTACCTGCATTTCTCTGTCTCCAGCCTGCTCTTGCCATGGTGAGACATAGTGCTGTAACATTGCTGTCTCAGCTGGCTGGGGACTTGTACTCATCCATTGTACTGCTACAACATCTCATAGGTATCTCTTTCATTTGGGTTTATATCAGAACATCGAAAGACTACAATTTCGAATCACGCAACATCGAACACGGAACATCGAATGCAAACAACCCCGAAAGCTCAGAATTTTGAAAAAAGAATGTACTAACAGCAACAATTGGGCATCTGTTCACCTGTGCAACATGAATCCTAACCATAACACACCAAACAACATGCCTCTTGAACTGTCAAAACACAACCCAGCCACCTAATGCAAGTACCCTACAAACATACATTGAGTACTCTACTCTGCTCAACAGAAAGTAAATATTAAAAACAAAACCAGCATAGTAGCACACAACAATTACCACACTACATACACACTATTACAAAGAACAAAATAATTACATGATTTACTAGTCAAATACACAAACAAGCTACAAGCTATTTCTTGTGTGGGGGGCTTCGCCCCCCCACACCCCCCACTTAAATATACCAACTCCAAGATCGCACCACAGTGGAGGTAATACATTCACATGTAACATTGCGATGTTATGTGTTTTGCTTATCCTGCTATTGAACAGTGGTTCATAGCAGACGTTCTTCACATTTCACAGTGATGTCAAGGTGTGTAACTTTGTATGGGCCAACTATGGGAGTCCAGGGTTTCCATTTTCGGAATTTTGAGATTTCGGTATTGTTTGCGTTCAAGGTTTGCTGTTTGATGTGCGATTTGAGATTATGGGTGTTCGATGTTCTGGTATACACCCCTTTCATTTAGCTATGACTCCATATAGGTATCTCTTTCACTTGTTCTTGAGCAGTGCTGATGTCCAATGTCATTTCCCAGCACTGTATAATGAACCATCCAATATTTCTTCTGCACTTTTCATCCAAGTCTGCTTTGCCTACAGGGACAGTGACAATGACAGTGATATTTGGTGGTGGTATATGTAGACAACATGCAGAAATCTGTGCACAGGTGCTCGGCATATAGGGTTGTGACCTATTTCCTGAGGTTTGATGGTTTAATTTTCAGACAGTTGTGCCTGCAAAAGATGATTCATACCTGTTTTTACTTTAGTCTAATAACCCTTTAGTGAAAATGTTGATGAAAATGCAGTGCTCTTCTGCCTTTCAGTCAGATTTATTGTTTTTTTCAGCAGTTTCAGTCAGTGTGTGTATAATGTGGGCATCCAGAGACAGTGTAGCAACTGTCTCATGTACATGGACAATCCTCTCTTAATACCACCTAGGAACACAATTTGTGAGAAATGCAATTACATTAAAAACCTAGAGTCTATGCTCTCTCCCCCACAAGCCAGCATATCTGGCACTGAGAAGGTTGGCTGCACAAACACCACACCTCAGACATCACCCACACCAACACAGCACACACTCACATATGTGGAGGTTCTTAACAAAAACATACCTAAATGAAAGAGACCTCCAAAACAAAAACAAACTCCACAGCCTACCACACTACACCCCACACAGTTCACACACCTGTGTCTCACAGCCATCAAGGCTTAACCATAAATCCAACATATTAATCACAGGAGACCCCATTGTGAGACACACAGATGTGCCCCTCACCAGGATGGAAAAGGAGAAAGTCATGGTAAGTGGTTTGTCATGTGTCAGAACCCACCAAATCACCCATGCACTCAAGTCCCTCGACAAGTACTGCTATGACTTTGTCATAGTACATGTTGGCATGATTGGAAGAACTACTTGAGCCAGAACACAAACACTCAAAGATTCTTTAACTTTGTCAATGCCAGTGCCTTGGCCCAGCTGAGTGATACCCCCACAAGAGGTGACAATGTCTTGGACTTGGTACTAACCAACATAGGAATTCACTGCAGCACCCCCCCAGTGTCACCATCCTTGGTAAGATAAGACCACAAAGCGATCACCTTCGAAGTCATCATCTCCCCTGACCCCTCCTCAGCTAGGGTTAAACAAAAAAACTTCTCCAAAGCTGATTACAACCTCTGGAGAGAAGTTCTAAACAGCTTCACAGCCCCCTTCCCAACAGTAGGAACTGGTACTAATGTCCAAACGTGCACTAAAGTACTATACGACCATTTATATAAATGCATGGATTTAGCAATACCTGACAGGAAAAACTGCTACTCCTCAAGGAAGAGTAAACCTGTCTGGTGGACATCTGCAATAAATAAACTCTACAACAAAAGGAAAAAAAATGCTGTCCAGGGCCAAGAAGGAACAGGCACCAAACTGGAAACAATCTCTCCTTAGCCTAAACAGGCAAATAAGGATACTAGTGAAGTCCTCCAGAGGTAACTTTGAGTACAAATTAGCCACATCTACTAAAGGCAATCATAAGGCCTTCCTCACATATGGCTGCAAACTAAGGTGAAATACCCAAATCTGTTCAGAACTGATGGTCCAGGATGCCATGAAAACACATGCCATAGATATAGCCAACCTGCTGTCAGACAGGTTCAGTGAAAACTTCACCCCTCTGTCCCCCCCATCAGTAATCCAGGATATCCCCAGCACCTGCCCCCCACCCCATATCTCTAGGGAACAAATCATTACCGCCTTCTCAAAGGCTAAAAACACAGCTTCCATGGGACCCAATTACATCCCAGACTGCATCATGCATCAACTCAGGCAGGAGTTCACAACACAATTAGGCACCCTATTCAGCCTAAGCCTGAGTAATGGTTTCATCCCAGCCAAGTGGAGGATGGCCACTGTCATCCTTCTGCACAAAGGTGGAGCATCCACTGATCCAGGCAATTATAGATCCATCAGTCTAACTAGTCTGATTTGCAAGACCATGGAATGCATTATCATGGACCACATTAACAAGGACATCAGCTATGTCCAAATGCTTGATCCCACACAGTTTGGTTTTGTCAAAGGGAGATCATGCCTATTAAATTTGGTAGACTTCTTTGTGTCAGTCACCAGAGCCATGGACGAGGGGAAGATGGTGTACACCATCTATCTTGACCTGGCCAAGGCCTTTGACACTATTCCTCACTATCCCAGCTTGGTGTAAATCCATATGTGACCAGCTGGGTGGCTGAATGAGTTCTATCAGTGAGCCAGTTATTCAAAATAGGGGAAGCTACTTCAAGTAGTAAACCTGTAATGAGCGGCATACCCCAGGGATCGGTCTTGGGGCCTCTGTAGTTTGGGATATACTTCTTTGTTGTGAAGCCAAAATCAAAGGTCTATGGCTGACCAAGTTTGCAGATGACTGCAAGCCGGTCAATGTCATCAACTCCCCTAGTGATGTAGACTTACTACAAGAGGGTCTCACCCAGACAAATGACTGGTGCCAGAAACACGGCCTTAAACTAAATGCCAAAAAATGCATCACCCCCTTGGAGAGAGTGACATCTCCACAAATTAACACATTAATAACAACATCTTAAACATGCAAGCAGTTGTGAGGGACCTGTGCACCTAAATTGACAGCAATCTAACCTTTGACCATCATGTTGCCTTCATTGTACAGAGAGTTTTCTACATGGCTCAACTAATTAGTAAGGGTATTTCTTCCAGGAGTAAGGAAGTCATAACTTCCCTGTATTCCTCCCTTACCAGGCCTATCATTGAGTATAACGCCCCTTTTAGTATGTAGCTCATGAAGCACATGCAGCAGTTGGAGAGACCACAGAGGTTCCTGACCAGGAGAATCCATGGATTCAAAAATCTACCCTACATGGATAGGCTAAAAGCCATGTCCTTCTACTCCTTCTCATACAGACTCCTCAGAGGCGATCTATGTCTGGCATGCAGAGCAATCTCTGACTCCGCCTTGATGAAATTGCTGCATATCCACAAACCAAACTCCACTCGCATGACCTGCATGTAAAACCTCAACTTGGTCTGCGACATCAATAAGACTTGCTGGCAGGACAGATTTGTCTACCAGAGACTCCCTCATCTGTAGAATAAACTCCCTCTCCATGTTAAGCAGAGTACTTCATTATCCCTCTTTAAGAGGAATCTGGATAACTGGATGGGAAATAGAAAATACACCCCTGGGATTTCACCTGTGTCCCTGCTGGACAGAGGCATCGGGTGCTGACTTCTGGGAATGTGGGCTAATTTATTGGCTAGGCTTATTAGTAACTTGCTATGATCCTATGATATTAAGTGTCATGAAGTGCTTCATTTACAATACTTCAAACAAATATAAGCTTTTTTACAAAACAGAGCTGATGCAGAACAGGAGAAATTATTCACACAATTAAAAAAATTGAATTCAAATAGAACAGCATTATTATTGTAAGTTTTAAAAGTCAGACATTTATCAATAATTACCCACCTAAAACTGCTTTTGAAATGTAATAATTCAACATAATGCCAAACTGCAATTTTACTGCAGCCTCGGCTGAAATATAAATAAAGTTACTATTTGGCTTTATGCCTGTACCTCTCAATGTATTTAAATGAAATGCCAGCTGCAGTACTTTTATAATGCAGATATTGAGTGGCACAGATGTTGGCCGTACATCATACTTTTGTTAACATTTTCCTGGAAGATGATCATGGAGCTGAATTTGCTGACACCAGAAAAGATTAACATCTGAATGTTAGCAAGAGTGTTTCTGTAAGCACAGTCAGGTTTAGTCAACCATGAATCCAAAGGATTAACACCAGTGCTGTCCAATTAAAAGGCTGCATTTGGGTGTACTCACAATTAAATCCCGGTAGCAACTTACCAGTATGCAGGACATAATTATATGGCTGTATGACTTCAAAGAAATGAGCCTCATGATTTTAGCAAGTCTGTGACTCCTCTAACTTTGTTAACTTTCCCTTTATTAAAAACTCATCAGTTTTATCATATAGTTTTCTGCATTCAGTTTACATTCCCCCAATATTCATGAAAACACACTTTCACTTAGATAAATAAATACACTTACCATCTTCCATCTGTAGTCTCTCAATATGTTGATAATTTATTTAGAAAAATACCGAAGGTAACATCAATCTCCTCTAATTTTTGTCACATATAAGCTGAAGATTTAGACTTGGTCCTAAACCCCTAAATCTCTAATTTAAACTAGTTCTGAATTATATAGTCAGAAATTAAATCAAAACAAAGAAGCAAAAAAAAAACATATTGATTAGTATAATATTTGAGAGTTACACTCATCACATTCACATAAACATGTATATACACACACATACACACACACACACACACACACACACACACACACACACACACACACACACACACACACACACACACACACACACACACACACACACACACACACACACACGACTCACTTAAAACTCCATTTGAACTCACCAAAACACATACCAAAACACAAACAAATAGACATCTCATGTGTGGGGGCTAAGCCATTCTCTAAAATTTTTATAACCAACTCTGAAATTGTACTTTGGTGTAAGTGTTGCTCAGGACACAGGGTCAGCTAAACATCCTCTCAGTCAACCTCTACATAGTCAGCACTCCCCTTCCACACATTCAAACACCAAACACATATCTCATTCACTTCCTGCGCACACTGCAAACTCCCAATCCTTGATCCATATCATGGACATAAACATAGACATGCTGTTAGCAGGGAACTACACCCCGCAAATACCAAGCAAACAGCTACCTAACCAATGCATACTTCAATTTCCCATTCAGACACAGAGCATTCCTTAGTCATGCACCACACATCACAAACTACACACACACACACACACACACACACACACACACACACACACACACACACACACACACACACACACACACACACACGCAAACCCAGCATCTGTCTTTTATAGAAACAACCAGTTCTTAAGTCAGACTGTGCACTCAAGCTGTTCACCTTACCTGCACAGAAGCACTTCAAACAGAGCATTCACAAACCGGCTCAGTCAAACCCACAAACAATCTCTGGAATCTGTCTTATCTTTCTGAGGACAACAAGGCTCTGTACGACGTGCACACTTTCATTGAATAGGTATATTGACTGGAACATGTATTATACGAGCCAGTACTTGACTGCCAAGAGAACAATGAGTAGGATGACACCCAAAGATGTTTAAGTAAATGTTGGCCTTCTTTAGCCCTTACCTAACAAATAACAGTCTTACTTAATTTCCACATCATCTGAATATCTCTGTATCACATATCTTAAATGCAGAAGCAACAGTGGTACAACTAATACCTTTGAAACCAAGATAACGTGTCATAATCTTGTTATACTTGTTATTAATGGAACTAATTTGAAAGAAGGGGATGTCATGCCACTATTTTCCTTAACTCTTTTACCAGCTTTGTAAGGGACCATTCCAGCCCTAAAACCAGTAGTGGTCTTATGCTATTACTGTAGTATACCCTGAAGAAAGTAGTGTTACATGGGATGTGAGTCATGTGACTTGGAGGATCTTGGCATTTATGAAGTAAATCGTTGAGCTAGCAGCATATCTGTTTCATGACGTTTCTCATGCTTACAATGGTATCTGACACTTACATATCTTTCAGGTATGTCAGAACATAAGTCTTTTATACTGAATATGCTGAAAGAACAGTCACAAGATTTGAAAAGAGTGGCAGATTTATTTTTCGGTGACAAAATTAGTCATTCATTTTGTCTTTAGCCACAATGCCTTCAGCCGTGGAATCAGCACTTCCTGCATGAAGTCCTTTGCTTTTTCTGTTAAGTAGCTTGTGAACAGTAACTTACATAAAAGCTGTTTTCTTTAATTTTGTCATAGTCCACCTTTCAAAATTTGTTTCAGTCCAATGACAGGGTACATAGTTCATACAATGCAACAAATATATGTGTTCTGCTGTGTACATTCTTTGAGTTATATGCGTATAACTCAGATATCAGATCAGTTTTGGGGAATAACATTTTCAATTTTTTGCTTGAAATGATGACAATATAACATCTAAAAAGTAATGTCTTTCAGCTTTTCCCGGTTAGGGGTCACCACAGTGGAACACCAGTCCACTTATGATTGGCAGTAGATTTTTACAGTGCTGAGGTGCCAGCCTAACACCCAACCTTCAACAAAGGCACACCCATTCACGCACACACCTACCTGCATGTCTTTAGCGTCACTCAACCATGGGGAGGACATGCAGACTCCACACAGTAGGCGCTCCATCCAAGAATTGAACCAGAGGACCTCTTGCTGGGAGGTGACAACGCTAACTGCTGCACCACCGTGGCCTACAATATAACCTCTAACTGCTTTGAAATTTCGGCAAACTTGTCAGAAAATTGGAAGCCCTTCATCCAGAGATTTGAGGTGTGTCTCACTGTAGGTGGTCTCAGTGTAAAAACAAAGAAGGACAGTCAAGCATGTTGTTCATGTTTCTTCATGTTGTAGAAAAGAAATACATGAAATTATTCATTGCCTTTGCTTAAAATGAGGTCAAAAATGGTTTAGAAGTACTGAAAGCTAAATTCCAGGCATACTATGAGCCAGATCAGCTGTGTGTCAGACATTTGTTTATTTTACTTTTTTATTTTATTTTTTTAAAGAAACGAGGGGCACTATGAGCTCTTGATGCATATATTATTGATCATATAATTAATTTTCAGAGATAATTGTGTACAGCATAAATTATAACTACATGGGAAGCAGGCTGCTTACTGACTCAAACCTAAAGGCACAGATGTGCTATGTATGAATGAATTGCCAAATGTACTCCTAACATTTCTTAAAGTTGGGGTTGAAGTAAATAATGTTAGCACAAAACCTAAGAATAATGAGAAAATAAAGCTAAAATGCTAAACAAACATAAAATGTTGGAACTACATGTGGCCGCAATAACATATTGTTCATGATGGTGTCTAGTAAAAAATGAGCAGCAAATCACTGTACCTAATAAACTAGATGTAGTTGTAAGCATGAAAAAAACAGAAATGTAGGGACAAAAATCAAGTGTGCACGATATGTGGCACAGTTAGTTATTAGGTGAGAATGTATTTTAACACACAAAGTGGAAAAACAGATTATTAATATTCTGAGGCACAGAATGATGCAAAGACTGAAATGCTTGAGAGAGATGTAGAAATTGCTTCTGTTAACAAAATGCTAAGAAAAAGCAGAAATATGGGTTGTGAAGCAATAATGTGTGACAACAAGTCTTAAAATACGTCTAAGAAAGTGTGGTCATAGAAACTGTATATAAATGGTAAAGTTGCTGTATTTAAACTTGATACCAGAGCAGAGTGTGAGACAATGAGTGCATTCAGAAATAAATGTAGTAGTGCATTGCATGGTATAGCATGGTGAACATTAACAAGTAGAGATAAGACAATTGAGAGGTACATATAGTATGACTGGCTAATATCTAAATAGCGCAATTTGCATAATATGCAAATCACCATATATTCACATTCAAATGAGTGTCTACTTGCAAATGAGATCCATTGTGTATGTAAATGGTGAAATGAAATATGGCAGACTAATTCAGAAATGTGAAAAATTAGTGTGGTGAGCTGTGGTAATTACCAGGCCTTCCTGCAGTTCTACCACATTCATATCTGTGTATGTACTGAGACATGATTTCAATGCAGTAACAACAGTCCCTCTATACCAGTGTTTTGTGCCTATCATGCAGTCAGGCCCTCGGGTAACTATGAGAGGGTATCTATATTTGTCAGAAACACTATTAACTCACGTGAAATTACTCACAACCCTAACACGAAGCTACTGGAGATCACAATCACTCAACAAATCCAACTATTACTTCCTTGCTAGCTTGAGATCCCTAAAAATGAATCCAAAAGTTACGGAAATTCCCTTAATACCTTTGAGGAATTAAATATCCAACCAAATACCTTCTTGCTAGGGCCTTCAGTTACATAGGTATTGATTGGCAAACTTACATCTTACCACTGTATTCTTCCTTAGTATATCTATCATTGAATACAATGCCTCCTTTGGTATGTGCAACTCCAGGCATATAGCTCAACTGAAAGGTCTCAACAAATTTTGGCCAAACAAATTAAAGACCTTAAATCCTTCAATTATCACATTAGATTAGTACATATCTCTAAATACACGGTAGCCTACCAGTTGCTCTGAGGATACTTGTGTCTTGCTTTTTGAGCTATGAAATGCACACTCCTATTTGACCTCCTACTTCTTCACAAAAGTAGTGGCCCTACAAACACCCATACTAGGAACCTAAATTTGTATCAACAATTAAACAAGACTTGCTGAAGGGATATGTTCCTAATGCCACATATTCTTAGCCTGTGGAATAAGTTACTACTACAGGTCATTGAAGTGCTACTTTGTCTACCTTTAAGGCTAGCCTTGATGATGGGTGGTCATAAATTTATCATGTACAGTCCTACTTAATTTGAGGGGTGGGCACTAGAAAATACTCAAAAGGATGGTGAAAACCTTTAAATGTATCTGCTTAAAAGTGAATATGGCTAGGCCGCTTATGGCCCTTGTGATCACTTTCCTAGTTTTGTTCCCATGTTCTTATATTCTTAACACCATCGATTTTGGTGTACATGAGTTTTGCTTGAGCTAAGGTGCTTGCAGTAGCATCAGCTATAGCTAGGCAGCATGTATTATTGGCTGATAAAGAAAACAGACCCTGGTAAACAGCTCCAAGTCTGAGAACACTCCACAAAAAGCACCAGCACCAGCAGGAACAGCAGTATATCTTAAGTTTTTATTCTACAGAATTCAGCATTTTTGTCTTAATAGAATACTTCATTAAAATAAACACACTCAGTTTTCCATTTGATTTATACTAGTCTTTCCACAACTAAAGAACAATCATTGGCCGAAAATTTTATATCATTTCCTGCCATTACAAAATCCAAACTAGCATTGTTAAAATGAATACAAAATTCACAGCAAAATAATATTAATAAAACACGTTTTTTTTTAAACATACAAGCAGTATTTTCACAGTTCACACTTATTCCTAAAACAATATTTAATTTGAAGCAAAAATTATATGCATTTTCCATCACAAATTAGCAGCCCTCATTTTTAATACAGGACCCTTGGGAGCCAGTGCCAATGAAGCTGTGCATTTATACCTCCTGCATCATAGAAGGGTCCATCATCAACTGCAAACCATCACCTCCTTGACTGGAGATGCTGTTAACTGCTACTGTATGGACAGAGAAATCACACAGGAAATAGTAGAAATGCCCTGTTTTCACATGGAATCAAAGTGAATGCACAGTCTGTCTATCCCAGTACACACAACGGTTGTGTAGTATTAACTATCATTGAAAAAAGGAATCTTTTAGTGTCTGACAGGGGACACATTAGGAGTTTTTCAGGCAGTGACCACCTGACAAATACTTTCCTAGTTCCTTGAAGTGATGCTAGGACATGTATATGGAGGTACAGTTTTGGATTCTGTGAACAGTAGAGATGAGAACCATCACTATGCAGGCATTCTGCAACATAATGGATTTCCCCTGAGGTTCTGGGGGTCCATGATCACATACACATTGTTATCAAGGTCTCATTTGCTCCATGTGAAGTCAAATGTATCAATCAGAAGGGCTTTCACTCCATCAACCAACAGGTGGTGCACCGTGCACATGATATTAAATACAGTCTGTCTGTGCATCATCCCACATCTGGCACAAATGCAATATATATGACATCTTTTCATATGGGATGACTTTCCACTGGGTCATCTAGTTAGTAGGTACACACACTGCCACTCACAGAGAACCTGTTAGACTGGTCCCATTAATGTAGGTAGCAGACAACTCATAATGTTGTGCACTAATGTATGCTACAGGTGATAGTGGGTATAACTTGGAAATGAGGGTGATGACTCCCATTCACAGACCCTAGACCATGGTAGAGATTAATAACACTGTACAGTCATAGACAATGCACATCATCTAATGGGCCTTTAGATTTCTGAAGATCCACTTCCACCATCTGGAAACATCTGGTGGCACACTGAGGTATGCTCCTTGGATCTTCATCAAGTTATTTGTGGTTTGCATCATGAGCCATGCCATGGTGTTATGAGATCAGTTACAAAAGGGAGACACCATAGAACTTCCTTATCTGCCTGTGGCAGCAATGGAGGAACCAAGTGAACAGCTGCCAGAGGAACCAGCTGTGACAGCTGTGACAAGACCCTATGGGAGGCACAAGCAAATGCAATATGTCAGCAAAGAGGCATCATCTGGTTTACAGCCATGGGCTATGACAACATAAATATAGAATAAACCTGTTGAGTGCAGTAACATGCAGTAACACATCAAGGATATGCATTAAAGTACATCAGCTGGTCAAGCTGTGCATCAGACATGACTATGTCCTAGGGCAGAGGGGTGGGTGGGTATAGTCTTCATTATTTGGACAAGTGAGATGGGGAACAGTGGCAAGGGACAGCAACAGCAGTGTAGGTAAAAGTATCATGGATGGTGGATGTAGTAGCCAAAGACATAGTTAGGAGGCCAAAGCAGTCAGGGCTCATATCCTTCCATGATGGAGTGTCAGGACTGGAGGCATCCTAATCGGTGATGCCATACCATGTCAGAAGCATATACATGGGAATGGGCAAATATTAGTGTTTTTCATGATAGGGCTACAGAGAATGTGATGACATTGAAATATAGGATCCTGATTGGCTTACCTGGTGGGGAGTCCCCATGATGAAGACAGAAAAGTGTTGCCACATCCAGAGAGATGGAGACATCAATGGACAGTGTGCACAGTGAAACTGATCCTGATATGGTGTATACCATCTGCATGTGTAGTGTGCTGTTATGCTGCATCTATTTCCTATTACAGCCATGGTGACTAGGTGCCTGTATCCTTATAGATGTACCAGTGATTGCCACCTGGGCCACTGATGAACTTAGCAGATATGGCTGCTACAGGTCCTTATATATCATGTTACTCTGCATGCATTAGAGGAGGTTTTACAGTACTTACAGTAGTTGCAGTCTCACACACAGGCCACACAGCACAACCATTGCATCTAACATGGTATGGATAGTAGCAATCTGTACCTTGATCTCTGAATTGCACATCCGTTGATTGATATTAAGGGTGACAGCCAGGTCTGGGAATGTTTTGATGTCATGGCAGCAATAACCACTTACTAATCTAGCCCCCTAAGCTGGGCGAACATTCCTAGGAGGCAGTGTGGCTCAATGATGTCATCTGTGGTAGTGATATCTCTGCAACAAGGGTGGGGCTCTCATGGACAGAATGACTGTTGCTGAACACAGGTGATACTAGAGGTTCATTCTGCTCCTCCATAGTCACCTTAGTTGAGGGTGATGTGACTGTGCCCTCCAATGTTAGCATTGCTGACAGTGCCACTTTTTTTGTTGGAATGTGCCATGTGCATGTTATCACTCCTATCAGCCACTGGTGACTTGCTGTGCTGAATCCTTTCTCAGTGGAACCTGTGAATCCATACAGATAAAATGAGTGTGGCAATATTGTATCATATTTATGAAACCCACTATCATGTGGTACACAGACTGCTACATGCTAATTATATGTATAGCTTATGGATGGAGATATCCCATGTGGTGCAGGTTGCTGTTGTTGTTGCAGTCCCTGTATCCCTGGATGACAGATATGCATATGCATTTGTCTTAGCAAATCATTCAGAGATGGAAGTCACCATCCTATGGGAATGGTGCATACTCTGCAGAGTCGGTCGTCACCAGCTCAGCTCTGCCATCCATGCTACTGCCCGGTATGAGGGCTCTAGTCCTTTCTTTGGTGAATAATCCCAGGAGTTGCTCCCTGCTTATGACTCCTCTGTATTGTTTGTCCACCACAGTAATAAACCTGTTTCTGACAATATCTATGTCATGACCCTGGTGTGCATCAACATACTGCTTATTCTACAGTGCATCTGTACATTTGGCCTACTATGGCCTGTTATGGCCACCCATTGCATTGATATCCTGCACCAGTCCCTGAAACATTTGGCCATGGAATATGCTGTCAGCATTACCTAGGTGAAGGGTATGCATACCATGTGTACATAGTGGTTGTAGTAGCATCTCTATTTCCTGTCTGGTGAAGTTTTTCAGTCATTACCGATTATTCAATCCCATGCCAAGACACGTGTGCATGACTGTTAATGGTTGCCAAAAGGTGATGCAGCACTTTCCCCATTCCCCTTATACTGACCACAACCATGTGAAGTGCAATGGTCTAAGCATTCTGGACATAGTACCCATGCCTGCTGTCCATCTGACCTGTGCAGATAGTACAATCTGTGCCTAGTGTAGTGGAGGCCACACATTCCTTATAGCTCAACATGCAGTCATTATGCATATGGAACAGTATTGCAATACCTGTAGAGCAAGGAAGTCACTGAGCTTGACCATGTCCCTGTGTCATATCAGAATAAGCCCCCTTGATAAGACTGCAACTTGTTTTGCCCTTTCCCCTGTCCCCTGTCTGGTTGAGTCTTTCAGCACTGGTGTACAACCTGTCCTGTCCTGCCTGTTTCCTGTACCTTGTCTGGCTGAGCACCTCCCAGCAGGACTTCAAGCTGTTCTGCCCTGTCTCTTGTGGGCTGTCAGGCTGCACCCCCCCAAACAAGACTGAAACCTGAACTATCCTCTCTCTCTCTCTGTTCCCTTGCAGGTTGAACTTCTCTAGTCTTTCAGTCCCCTGTCATACTGCATGTAGCGGTACCTAACGCAGTCCACTGCTCTGCTGCAGTACCTGTTGTTCCTATGTACAGTAAACTCTCAGTTAACTAGAATTCAAGCAATCAGAACCCTCAAGCAACCAGAAAAAAAAATTGAAGAAATACAGTACAGTATCAACAATTCAGTTTTTCATGTGTTGAACTTTTGGTTTTCCCCTGCAGAAACATACCTTATGTTTTTAAAGTTTTAGAGTTTTAAAAAGAAAGAAACAAATAAATTCCCTCTCTTTCCACCTGAGAACAAGTCAAACCAAACAAGTCAAATCACTAAAATGTCAACACTCGCTCCATACTCAGTCAGTTTGCATCAGATTGCACATTCGGTCTCCAATCTCTCACACACGCACACTCTTCAGCTTTCATACATGCATTCACTCACTCTTTCTCTCTCCAAACTCTCACACACACTCTCTTCAGCTTTCATACATCTCTCCGATCTTTCACACAGTTTCACTTCTTCTTTCATACATGCATTCACTCACTCTTTCTCTTTCCGATCAGTCACATACACACTCTCTTCAGCTTTCATTCATCTTCCGATCTCTCACATAAAGTCGCTTCTGCTTTCATACATGCATTCACTCTCTATCTTTAGTCAATTCATTCAGTTTCAATCTACTCAGCATGCCACTGAAAACCATTTAGTGTGCCACTGTTTCTAGTGGAAATATGTTTAAAATGTTATTATTCCAGCCAGGCTTTTAATTACTGTATTTCAATATTAAAATCAAATCAAAGCAGTGTTTATGGTATGGTATGGTATAGGGCACAGTATTTGTCAGGTCTCTTTTTAATAGTAACTCTCAAGCAACCAGAAACTGCACTTATCCGGCATCTACCAATCCCTACGGGTGCCAGTTAACTGAGAGTTTACTGTACCCTATATATATATATATATAGTGAGTGCAGTTTTGAAGTCCATCAGTATCTCTTTCTGTTGTCGGTTTGCCTGTATGGCTGTACACTTGGATATCCTCTATATTCAGATTCTCTAAGTTACTTGCCATAAAGTGGTCTCCTGCAAAATATTGGCTGCATTTTTTATAATGTTAAAATGGGACTTGTAGCACAACAGTTATACTAATAAGGTGATTTAGCATGATTGCTTCTGACTCACACCTATAATACAATTTGTTTACAGCCATAGTCTGTACTACAGAGGCATGCCTACTTATTCCCAGGCTGGTGTGCACACATGTACAACCACTGTGATGTCTCACCACACTACTGTCACTTTGCATCATGCTACTGACCATGTACATCACAATATTGTTAATGTGTATGACATTACCCACTACCCTTTGATATGCATCACACAGTGTTCATTATAGACATACATACTGTAAGAGTGAGGGGATTCTTAGGGAATTCACTATAGTACATTAAGGCAAGATAACAGGCCTGAAAATATAGTCATACTTGTATTTTCATGTATGCATTTAGCTTCAGGGAAAGACAATTCATTAAAAAGGAAACAAAGTATGATATGAACAGAAATACAGAATATTCCTTTCTCAGGGAAAAGATGTACATAGCAATGGAATGCTAGATAGAGGCACATGCAAGACAAGGCTTGGAAACCAAGGCAACCAAGGCTAAAGAAGCGTTTAAAGGAATACAGGGTTTTGGTATTATTAGGAAATACTTCTGACTCAGTCAGTGGAAGTCACTTAGTTAGATTGGACTGACACAGAGAAAAGATTAAGTATCCAGCATTTTAGAATATGAGTTAGTTTTTGGGCTTATATTTAAAAGGGTCTCTACAATATAGACACGCCAGCCTGAGTACAGAAGACAGGCAAATAAAGAATCAGAATATACATGCAGAAACTTTGGATATATTTAGCAGCATTATTCTTACTAACCAGCATTCTAGCATTTCTACAGACTTGTTATTGTTTATCAGCACTGTTAATAAAGGCAGTATTTGGCTATTGTGACCATCTAATAAAATTTTATTAACCAAACTATAGTGTTTGCAGAATTCATTCTGAAAAGTACAAAAGACTTGGCCCATAGATGAGAGACTGACACCTGTTCAGCACAAGTTTGGGTACCTAACAGATAAAGACTTTCATTCTAGTCTCATTTCAGTTTTCAGTTAATTCCAGTATACTACAGTCTTATTATTTTTTTTAATGGCAAGACAGCCAGGAATGGGAGGAAGGCATTAAAAGTAAATCCTTAAACCCCATAGAAACCTTGCATCTGCAGTCAGACTATATGTGTTTTACAGAGCAATCTACAGAAAAACAGTGTTTCCTTCAAAGCAAGCTTACCAGCAGACAGACTACAGGTACCAGTGCTTATTTGGAGAAGTTTTTCAAAACTTCAACAGAGACAGCTGTATTTACAGTAACATATTTTTCCAGTCCATCAGTACCAGTATTTTTCCAGATGGGAGACAATCAACTCCATACAGAATAATGCCATAGCCAACAGCACTACAGTTACTCCTTACACAGCAAACCTTTCAGTAAGACACCACTGATATTCCAGATGTAAACTTCATACGGAAAACACCCAGAGCAATGTACCTTTGCATACAACAATTGCAGCTCTTAGACAAATTGCAGAGCAGCAGCATTTACTTCAAAAAATCTCAAAGAACTTCAACAGACCAGCACTACTTCAGAAAATCTAAAACTTTCAGCAATGTTCCTTCCGAACATAAAAAGACATTATCTAGTTAACAGCAACATACTTCATGTCCACAAACTTTCAAGTTTGCAGTGTGACATCACACAGACAAGAAGCAAGAAAAAGTTTTATAAAGCTGCAGATGACAGGACACGGTCTTACAAAATCA
The DNA here is from genome assembly GCF_019279795.1 of Protopterus annectens. Classification (NCBI taxonomy): domain Eukaryota; kingdom Metazoa; phylum Chordata; order Ceratodontiformes; family Protopteridae; genus Protopterus; species Protopterus annectens. The sequence continues at coordinate 659,414,949 of NC_056744.1, forward strand.
TAAAGTTATATAAGAAATTATATGCACTTTTTAGCTAACACCTCATGAAAGTTTAGTACATCAGTAAAAGCCATTTGCATACCTTTTGTCAAGTAATGCTTCTACAGTTAAGACATTGATAAATGTTTGGCTTAAAGTTAAAAATTGGGTAAAGCAGTATAAAAAACTGTGTTCCAGAAATGTTCTTTTAAAGTTAAAGGTTATTAGTTCAGGAATGTTAAATATTTCTAGATGCAAAAGGGTTAAATCACAGAAGCAACCTGCAACAGATACATTGTCTCATGTTTCTCAGAGCGAGTCAGCTTCTATCAATAATGTAATTCAAAATACAGAGTTAAATCACAGTACTATTTTAAATACAAATGTTTATAATATAATGAATCTTGTTTACATGTAATTCCAGGTACAGAGTTAAATTGCAATGTGGTAAATATAGACATAAACACAATCAGTGTAGCCAGGGCAAATATTGCACTGAGGGGATAACAGGAATCAGAGAGCAGATCTTCATGAAGTAAACACCAGCATGAATAATATGCAGATCTTAGAGCAAAGTAAAGAGGAAACACATTCCATAGGCAAAGTCAGTGTTGTTAGTTCAATAACAAGGAATTTTTAGCTTATCTATAAAGAGTATGGCAGTTCAGCACCAAACCAGAGCATTTATCTATCATTGTTTAAGGTTAAAAGAAATGACAATATTTCATTATTTACAGAAGAAATATGGAATAATGTACTGATTAATACAGACAACTCAACTTCAGTTTACAGCTAGACATTTATTAGGGGACACAAATGTAGTTTTGTCAGGATTTAAAGGGTCAAAGATTACAGCAGCTAATACTTTGACGTGTAACAGCTCCATACTAGGTATGGACATGTCATCACAGTTGTATGTTGTTTTAGACTTCAGAAGCAAGATTTTATGGAAAAATAAAAATGCGACAGAATGTACAGTAGTCCACACAGATGACACTTGTAAGAATCTTCATGCAAAAGTTTGTCCATATACAGAATTTGAAGCATTGATTCTAACAGGAACACGCAGATTTATGAGTTAAAGATAAAATAAATTCTAGTTCAGCTGACAAAATTAAAGTGCGCAGAAACAGATATTGGGTGTGGCCAGTTAGAAAAAAGGGTAACTGTATGCATCTAAATTGTGTAGGGTAGACCAGAAATGACAATCAAGTTAATTAGCAGAATAAAGGGTTTACAGTTACATATATGGCAAATTAATTATGTTATTGTTTTGTTTAGCAGTCATTGTTAAGTACTTTGTATTAAAGTGTTGCAATGCATAAAAAATATCTTAATACAGATGGAGAGAAAAAAGTTAAAAATCACTGACAGGGTATACAAAGATATAGATGTGAAATACAGAAAGCATAGATTTTAATAAACTATTATAGCTCATAAATATTTATAGGATATTTCAAACACAAATTTAGGAGGCAGACATCTATTACAATAGAAGTCAAAAAAAGTAAATAGCATTAATAGCAAATCTAAATAAAAATTTACAAATACAGGTTAATACAGTATATGGTAATTATGCTTCAAGACCAGTTATAAAAGTATCCCTTTAGTGCTGATTTTAATTAGTCTTCAGAAAATAGTCATCATGCTTGATAGGCTATATGATAAAAAAGAAAATGGATTAAACAGTACAATATTTAAAGATTGAAATCTATTAACAACATGGAAAGATTTCATTTGCTATAAAAGAGAGATATCATGGTACAATAAGGGGGTCTATATCACATTATCGAAATTCCAAAATGTCGAACACCATAAGCTCGACCTTGGAATCTTGAAATGTGATATACTCGAACGCTCAGAACAGCAAATTTTTTCCAAGGGGAAAAAAATTGCTGTTACGAGAATACACATACAAAGAGCACAAGCACACCAAAATACATAATCCATACATACACACTTCACAGAACCCTACACTAAACCGTACATACACTACTAGCTATCCACTTACCTTAACCCAACCCTAACCCTAAGGTCCCTAACTAACGCACACTCACCTTACCCGCTCCCTAACCCTAAGGTCCCTAACTATCACACACTCACCTTGCCTCGGTCCATTCGCACACTTACATTAACCCAGTCCGTCACATTCGCACCACAGTCGAGGAAAAAACAAATCAACAGAAACGGCCCACCGAATACTTTCCCTAGGAAAGTATTCGGTGTTCTGCAGCTTCGCTATTTCAAGTATTTGCTGAATTGGGGTCGATATTATAACATTCGAAGTTTTAAGACTTCAATGTTATAATATAGACCCCAATAAGGCACCAGTTCATAAGGTAAAAAGCATGAACATCTAATAAAGCCTTATTAACCTAACTACACTGTTTGCAGAATTCATTCTGAAAAGTACAAAAGACTTGGGCCATAAAGGAGAGACTGGCTTCTGTTCAGCACAGGTTTGGGTAATTAACAGATAAAGACTTTCATTCTAATCTCATTTCAGTTGTTTCCAGTTAACTCCAGTATACTACAGGCTTATCAATTCTTTCATATACATAAAAATATTTCAACCATGGACATTAATACCCTTCTAGCCTGGCAATATGCCAAAACAGTTCTTCCCATAGTATGTGTCCAGGCTGTTCTTAAAAATATCTAAACTAGTGCTTACTGTAATGCAGTCTGTTCCATGTATCACAAAAGAAGATACTGCCAGCCCAGCTATCTGGAATTTTGTAAATAACTATATGTCATTTGTGAATATTAACATGATTTATACAGAAGTGGAACAAAAGGAGATACTGCCAGCCCAGCTATCTGGAATTTTATGAATAACTATATGTCATTTGTGAATATTAACATGATCTATATAGAAGGGCAACAAAAGGAGATATGGCCAACCCAGCTATCTGAAGTTTTGTAAATAATTATGTCATTTGTGAATATCAATATGATTCATATAAGATGTTTGTGCTACATGTGTATTACAGCTGTACGTCATATAAGATGGTTTGTACAGACGTGTGCTGAAGAGGTAATTTACAAAGTGCTGTTTGAAATGCATCCACAGTGTACCCTACTGGAAAAGAACAGAAATGTATATACACTATTAAAATATATACATTTAAATAGTTACAATAGGGGAAACTGGAACACAGGAAGTTAACTTGCAAAACTTCAGAAAAATAGTTGAAATTAAATTCCTTTATGGCTGGGCCATAATAAAAGGATGTTATTTTTCAGTTTCAGTGCAGTGACATATATAGTGTCTAGAACTAAATGTTTTCTGTATTATCTTGGAAGTGTTTTATTGTTTTATGACTTCCAGTATCTGTCTTAGATCTAAGAAAAGCTCTTGTCTGTGTATTTTCATAGGTAGATGCTACATGCTGCCAGCTGCATCAGTGGGGGTTTTAACCTAGGATAGAGTCAATTGACAAGAAATGATGTCATTCTGCAAGCTATTCCAGCAGTAATATTTGAGATTTTAATTTAAGAGCTCTCTGAGAGAGAGACAGTATTCTGTATTTTGTCTTTGACCTGACAACATCAAGATCCACTCACCACATCTGCCTTGCTTGCTCTGAAGTAAGTTATTAGGGTACAGTAATTATCTTAGATAGCGTCAGGAATATAGCAAATCTTAGCTTAGATGTTTTTCTGTATTTATTTGAGACTGTCCTACAATGTTGTTTTAAATATTTCCTGTCATTTTGAACTCTGATGTAACTGTAAGTATATAGTGAGTATTTTCTTGTTCTTTTATTATTTATTATGAAATATATTTAAGCCTTTCATTGTGGCCAGTCTGTGCAGAGATATATTTATGTTCAGAGAGTACTTGTGTATTTATTTGATGTATTTGATGACACTGTGTAGACCACTCCTAATAGCCTTACACTTGGTCAAACTACCATTTGTATTGATAGTAACATTACACAGTAAGATTGAGCCCCCTTTGTTAAGGCCTTAAACTAGCTGATAAGGAGTGACTGTAGGCAGGGGAAGCTACCTTATAGTCTGGGCAGAAGGGGGCATAGGTAGTAAACGGGTCTATATTAGAACACCGAACATTCAAAATTTCGAGTGTTCTAATATAGAAGAAACAGAAAACCAACTTTTTTCCTAGGGAAAGAATTTGGTTGTCCGTTTCTGTTTCTTTGGTATTTCAGCGCTGTAGTGGAAAGTTACGGGTCGGGTTCAGGTAATTGTGCGATTGTGTGGATGTGAGGGTTAGTGTGGGTTAGGTGAGTTAGGGTTAGGGTGCCGGTCAAGTAAGTGTGCGATTGTGTGGATGTGAGTGTTAGGGCAGGGTAGGTGAGTTAGGGTTAGGGCGTGGGTCAGGTAAGTGTGAAATTGTGTATGTGAGGGTTAGGGCTGGGTAGCTGAGTTAGGGTTAGGGCGCAGGTCAGGTAAGTGTGCGATTGTGTGGATGTGAGGGTTAGGGCGGGGTAGGTGAGTTAGGGTTAGGGCGCGGGTGAGGTGACTGTGTGATAGTGACGGACCTTAGGGTTAGGGTTTGGGTTAAGGTAAGTGGATAGTTAGTGGTGTATGTATAGTTTAGTGTAGGGTTAGGTGTAAAAGTTTAGGTGTATGTGTGTGGATTGCTGTTTGTTTGGTGCGCTTGTGTTGTGTATATGTGTTTTGGAACAGCAAATTTTTTCCCTAGGAAAAAATTTGCTGTTCTGAATGTTTGGTGTTTTAAATTTTCGATTCATAAGGTTCGATATTAGAACACTCGACGTTTTGAGTGTTCGGTGTTCTAATATAGACCTGTAGTAAACCTGTACCAGCCTTTCCCAGGTGTGTGTATGTGTGCGTGTGTGTGTGTGTGTGTGTGTGTGTGTGTGTGTGTGTGTGTGTGTGTGTGTGTGTGTGTGTGTGTAACTCAAACCTCAAAGAGTGTAATTGTCAGCTACTGGGGAGGGACACGAAGCACTGGCTGGACCAAGAGGGTATTGGAGGTCTTGGACTGGTCACTCAGCTGAGATCTCAACTCTATAGTTGTGCCAGTGGAGAGTCTTATTGGGGATCTGGAGAAAGGGGGAGAAACCAGCCCCGGACTGACTGTAGTCTCTATGTGCTCTTAAGGGAAATTACACTTGATACAGAGAACTGCATATGGAAATACTGTTTGTGTACTTGTCATCTTTACAATGTATGTCTCCTACTGGTGCTAGTGGTGAGGATTGAGGCTCCTTGATTACTGGGCTAGAGGTGGGGCATCACACCATGTATCAGCTGCTCTTTCAGGGAAGCAATTAGTGCATGTATTATTCCTATAGAATCATCTACATAGGTTGTCTGATAATTCTCTGATTTTTGATAACCCCAAACATTCCCAGAGGTAGTCTCTAAATGCTCTATATATCTGAATAAGATCTCCATTTAAATATCTATATGAGACAATGTTCAATTTCAGATATTTTAGTCTATCATAATAACTTACATTTTCACATATGTGGATGCCCTTTGCATATTTCTGTTGTACTCTTTCCAGTTTATTCATGCTTGTTTTCTTATAAGGTTTCCATATTGTTATTCCGTACTCAAGTTTGGGTCTAACATAATTAACAAGCAATGACTTCATCATTTCTGATTTCCTAGACTTCATAAATGCTTTAATACAACATATAGTTCTATAACTATCATTAACCAGTTGGTTTATATGATTAGAAAAACTCAGAGATGGATTTACCCATATGCCCAGGTCAATAAATGAATCAAAAGTTTCAATCACTGTGTGTTATATTAAATATTCACCTTTCAATTTATGTCTTCCAAATCTCATATGCTTAGTTTTTGACATATTTATCAGCATATTATTCTACTGTGCTCAAATGATCAATTTAGTCATGCTCTTTTGCAGACATGCCCTATCTGTAACATATGTAATCAGTTTACCAAGTTTCGCGTCATCTGCTTACAGACTGTAGATCAACTCAGATGAAAAAAGATAAGTCTGAAAATACAATATAAACAAATATAGGCCCAGGACAGAGCCTTGTGGGACACCCTGACTGTAACCCAAAATGTAACCTCTCCATTTGCTTTCTGATACTTGTCATGTTCTATTTATAAGCCATGCAGCTATCCATATTATCAAGAGTACATCAATACATAGTTGTTCTAATTTATTGATCAGTGTTTTGTGCATGATGCTGTCAAATGCTGAACTTAACTCTATATAAATTATATCACAGCACAATTTTTCATTCGTAGCTGTTATTATATTGTTATAGAACATAGTGTTATAGCTGGTAATAGATTTATTTTAAACATATGCATGCAGATATATGGTTTCAAGTCCAAACCTTTCCAGTTCTGATAATAATGTATTCAGTATTACCTTCGCCATTATTTTTCCACAACATGAAAGTAGACTTAAGAGTTTGTATGACTCTGGGTTTGTCCTCCTCCCATTTCCCTTAAACTCAGGTTTAATAAGAGAATGTTGCCAATCTTAATGAATCTCCCCATATTTTTACGAGCTAGTGAATGATAGATATAATGGTGCTGTACATTCTTTCTGAAGTGCTCTCAGGTCATTATTACTAATTCCATCTCTTCCATGTGCTTTGTTTGGATTCAGTTTGTCTAGTTATTTTTCAATATAATGTAATTTGATTTCAGTATCTGAGGGTACCTGGATGTCACTAGGATAACCTAACACCCCCTTTCTACAGCCAAACTGTTTTGCATGAGATTTTGTAAATATATCTACAAATCTGTTGTGTCTGAGAACAAATTTTAGAATCTATACACAATTTATCAATTTGTATGTTTTTACTCCTTCCACATCTAATGTGTCTATGTGTGGTCATGTGATCCAGACTATCATCTTTATTAAATTACATCTATAGAGTAGACATGATCTCAACAAGCACAGACTTTCGAACGGCACCCATGTGATGCACCAGGGATTTTGAAGTCATTCCTGACCTGCTGCATAGGGACCAAACAGAAGTTTTGCAAAACCTATGCCTGGAACCAGCTCTCAAGAATGGTGACTGATGCAACTGGCATTACCCATTCCAGTGAACAGTGCACGCACAAATACAGTGATCTGAGGAGATACCACCCACACTTTCTCTGCCACTGGCAAGAAGAGATTAGGATAGGGATCCACCTTTTTATTGCAAGCTTTATGTTCCAGGTATGGTACTGTACAATAAGTGCTGCACCTAGGGGTGTAGTTGCCTTTTGTTGTCAGGGATACACTGTGCATATTACTGTTTGTTTTTTGTTTACTACTGCCTTGGTAGATTGATGAAAACTGGATGACTTTCCACAGGAGGCGAGCCAAGTTCTTAAAGCAGTGATGTAAGTGTAGTGTATGTTGGCAACAATGTACTATTTTAATAAACTGTAACAGTGCATTATATTTGCGTCTCCTTTTTTTACTTTTTTTTTTTTAATTTGCTTTGTTGTTTTGTTTTTCCCTATTATTTCTTTTCCCACAGGATCACTTATGATGTAGGTAGTGGTGAGTCAGCAGCCACTGTCCATTACACAAGCCACTGCACCTTGTTCCAGCCACTGCACCTACCACTGTCTGTGCAGTAATCCTCAGATCTGCCTCCACACAGGCTGAAGAAAACCACTCCATGGAAGGTGACCTGGAGGTCTTACTGTTGGCCTTCATTGCAACCTCTCAAGAGGGAGGTGAAGGACACTCATTTGAGAGTGGAACTGAGAAGGATTTTCCTGGCTCATCTAGGGAAATGTGTCAGTTGGTAAGGGATGAGGTGGAAAAATGTTCAGATACTTTCATAGGACTGTGGAGCATCTCATTCTGCAGCTGATACAGGTCACCAGAAATTGAGCCCGCCAATAATGCAGTCATAGAGGTGACTGACTTCTGAGTTGGTCTCCTCTGAGCTAGGTGGGCAAGCCTATCCCACCCATCTCTATTCTCTATCATTGCATTCTCCATTCGTTTTTGTCTTTCCTCCTCTATTTTTAGTCCAGCCACTCATTCACCAGTTGTCTACCCCATGTTGTCCATTATTAGCCCCCACTTGTATGTCACTTCCTTCTCTGTTAGTCGTTGTTTGTGATATATATGCATTTATCTGCCTCATTTCCTTCCCTTCCAGTTCATCCTATTGAGATACTCCTCCACTTCCTTCTGTCTCTGCCTTTCTTTTTAAAGATAATAAAAAATTATATATAAAAAAGATTTTTTAAAATAAAAAATGCTTTTTATTTAGTCACCCTAAAAAGTAAAAAACAAGGAAGAAGAGTGAAACCTTTGCAAAAGAAACACTAACAAGCTGATTTCAGAAAAGCATTCAAGGTTGGTTTTGGTGATTCCTAATGCTTCCTCTGGTACCTCATTAGCAGAATCAGAAAACCAACCTCATATGCTTTTCTAAAATCAGTTTGTCTGCATTTCCTGTGTTGTCAAATGGCAGGACTGGTAGATGAAACAATGTTGTTATAAGGGCAGTACATACAATGAAATAAGCAACCAATCTTTCCAAAAACTAGCAGCTTAAAAATAGTATCACTGCAATTACTGTTCTTTTTATTTAAGACACAGTTAAAATTCTTTTTGTATTACTTATAATTGTTTATTTTTGTTCTTTCATTCAATACAGGAAGGGCACACAAACGATATGGACAACTTTTCTGTTTAAAGTCATAGAACCAAAATTGGTAAATAACTATATACAATATTTACAAAGCACATCATATTTGTAATGAATCTCCAAATGCAATTATAATGTTCATAGTGATGAAAAAAAGAGGCAATAGTTCCATTCAACACCTTAACTTAAGGGCAGCTGCATTTTGGAGTTAATTCTCGATCATGCTTAAAACTTTTTGCCATGGACTGTTGACCTCAGATCTTCAAGATACTCTATTTAAGAAAAAAAATCCTTGCATGAGGAAAAGAAATCATTTGCATTGTGGAGTAATGTTTCTTTTCCATTTTCTTGTGATGACTGCTCTTGTTATTGCTAATATGCTCCAAAATAAATAGCATTCCTTCTTGTTCAAACTGAAGTTAAGAAAAATATTGTATAAAATCAAAATTTTATCCCAACACATTTTATCAGACCGCAGAGCTTATAAGAAATAATTAACCCCGATATTATCTCAGTTTGATCCAATCAAATATTACATGAATCCACTCAGCTTTATCTACTTGAATATAACTCAAACATTTGAATTTATTTTTTGTACTTATTTTTGCCATTTTGACAGGGGTATAAAAAGAAATAAAAACAAAAACAAAACAAAAAGATGATAGAATTCAACCATGCTAGGTAGTACCACTAATAGTTTTTGTTAGGAATATAAAAGGCCCTGTGCAGACTTTTCCATTTAAATATTTGCCGGTATTGAGTGAGTGAAATTCCCCTTATGGAACTTAAGATGAAGGCCCCATTGCTCTTTGGAATGTTGCCATTTTCTTCTAATAAAATAAATCCCAAAACATATTATTTGCAGTATCTTTAAAACAAACATAAAATTTATAAACGTCTGATAAAATACCCACAGAGTCATGATTTTTATACACAATGAGATGCAGATTTTCTCTTTATTTTGAAAATTTCTTATTGTGTACTTGTAAGGGTTTATAACACTTACCTTGAGCATTATTCCTAATTCCCTGTAATATTATCCAGTCTTATGGCTCTAGATTCAATGCCAGTATTAATGTAGGAATTGACTTTAATGCTATAGCTTTAAAAAAATTTAACCAATCTATAAAATTGCCCTTTTTCCAATGAGACATCTTTGAAGTATGAGAACTCTCTGTTAGTTCTTTAGAAGAGCAAAAGTGAATTAATACATTGAAACACATTTCAACGTCTGTGCATCCCGTTATGGTAAGTTTAATGTTTTTATGTTAGTAATATAAGAATATTGTGTGTGCATATGCATTATATTGGATATGGATGGATATAATTTACCACATATAATTTCCAATGATCTCTATAGATGTGTTTATTAGTGTTCTTCTTTTTTAGAGTTGAAAAGTTTCATATGTAAATTATACCAGTCAGTTATATATTCATTATCAAGCCATTGTACAATAACTTCACATGAGGCTTCCTGAGCATAACTCTCTATATTGGTTAGTTTTATTCACACCTTTCCCCAAGATCTTATATTATGACAGTAAATGATCCTTGTTCTTTTTGGGAGGGGGGGATACCATAAGAATCTAGGATATTTTGTTGATTTTTTTTGTATAATTAATTCAGAAAAAGAGCTGATGATTGAAGTATAAAAAAAAAACAAGTAATCTCCATGGTATCCCCGAAGTCTCAAAACAACCCACTAAAGTATAGTGGGTCCAAAAACAAAACAGTGTAAGAAACTTCTCTGTGTGGAAGATTTGCAGTCCATATATTTCTAGTTAATCACTGTATATTAATCATATCAGATAATAGTAGTAGAAGTAGCAAACTTAAACTTGATTTAAGTCAAAACAAAACAAAAAATAATAGAAAATATATAATTGTACAGCATTACTAAGTATTCAAAAGTAATCCAAGCAAGGCAGGCAATCTGTTTCCAGTCGAAAATCCTTTATTAAGTACACAGACAAGCGATCCAAGTAAAACAAAAATAGAGTAATAAAACCACTCCCATGCCTGATAAAAAGTATATATATATTTAGAAAGCTTGTGAGGAAATTATTACTCTATTTTTGTTTTACTTGGATCGCTTATCTGTGTACTTAATAAAGGTTTTTCGACTGGAAACAGACTGCCTGCCTTGCTTGGATTACTTTCGAATACTAAGTAATGCTGTACAATTATATAGTTTCATTATTTTTTGTTTTGTTTTGACTTAAGACGAGTTTAAGTTCACTACTTCTACTACTATTGTCTGATCTGATTAATATACAGTGATTAACTAGAAATATATGGACTGAAAATCTTCCACACAGAGAAGTTTCTTACACTGTTTTGATAACTGAAGTATACATACGACCCTGGGCATTAGAATCAATTTGAAAGTTTAAGCCTAACTTCAAAAGTAATAATCTTTTTATTCCCAAACTCCGTTTGTTTAGACATTTCTTCCATATTTTCAGAATTCCTATCCCTTATTTTATCACAGGATTTTCTTATTGATACTCATAGATAAACCAGCTCTTGAGTTTCTTGACCTTTCCTGACCTATGTAGAACTTAGGGGATTATTGTATGGTGTGCTTTATTTAAAATTAGAAATGTGGATGCATGACTGCTGAATTTCAGGTCAGGCATTTCCTCAAAATCTCTTAAAGATTTTAGAATCTCTTTCAGAAGAATTAATGGTTTAGATATGGTCAACATTTTATCAAAAGCACTCTGCACACTTACCTTTGGTACAGAAGGTTATAGGCTCTATTCCCACACCAGGTATTTAGATTAATTTTCTAGTGCTTACACTGTAGTACAGCATAAGGATTGGAAGGGTGGGTAGCTGCACTCCTTATTGTGCCATCCTTCAGATGAGATGTAAGGCCCCATTTACTTGAGTTGGTGGTAGCTCAGAAGGATGTAAAGAATAATATAGCAATTACAAACAAGATTTCAGAAAGTTCCCTGGTGTCTTGGCCACATTTCTCCTAGTCAGTATGAATATCAACTTGGATCTGCCCTGAACAGAGACCATTTGCCTAAAGGGATGAACCTAGTCATAAAGGTGTAAATAAATAAATGAATCTGCAAAAAGCATCACTTTCAGCTCATAAACATTTCACACCATTATTTCATGGATATTGTTAATAGACCTAATACTAATTGATAATATTTTTATGGCTGAAGCAAGCATCAGAGAAGACACTTTCTAAATCCTCTAAGCTAATATCTAGAATGGAAAGTATATAATCTTTATGCCTCTAAAAGTTACCTCAAAATAACCGTCAGAGATTATACTCATGAAAAAAAAAAACTAAATTTAAATCTAAATGGAAAACATTTGCTAATTAAAAAATATAACATATGGAATGGGTAAAAGTCCCATTTTAATTAGGAATATCCAGTCCAATCAAATCATCCTTTGAGTTCCTAGGCACTACCCTTCCTCAAGCTTGGTAAATAAGATTAGGTAACCATTTCCTAGAATCCAGTAGTGAGCATGTCAATTAAAATATAATGTATAATATGAGTCCTCTAAAGTGGTTTGAGAAACAAGAAGCATTCTTATCAGTTTTGAATACATAATTTGATACATATTATAAACAACAAGAGTTCATGAATTATATCAAACATGTATTAGTTAAATATGTAAACATGCAAAAACTGCAGAAATAAGATAAAGTCACATTGGAATAAATGTCAATGAATTATGTTTCATGATAATTTCAACATTTGCTTTCATGAGCATATTAACATTGCTTCTAATCATATATGCAATAAATTAAGCTTATATATAGCATATGTCTTTATAATGTTTCTGTATTTTCAACACTATACTTCTATACAATTTAAATGTAGATGCAGTATATTTAAGCAATAACCCACACCTGGGTGTGGGTAATGCTGGATTTACCCACGGTTGGTGTGGTTTGGTCACGAGGGCAAAGCCCGAGTGACCAAACAAAGACAACCGTGGGTAAATCCAGCATTACCCACACCCAGAAGTGGGTTTTTGCTATTATACAATGACATTATTTAAGAAAAAAAAATACTTGTCTTAAAAAAATGTCCTTGTATAACGGCACCGTGCTGTCCTTCCACCGCTGGACAGCTCCGCTTTGCCATTGCTGATGTACTGCGCATGCATTTGGAACTTGCGTTCCCATGCATACCCAGTACATCAGTGCTTGGGAAAGTACACAATGGAGAAAAGAAGATCTCTGTTGCTCCGTTTTTCTGTAATTTCTTTTTTTTTTTTTAAATTGGTTTGTGGTAATTTAGGGGTAGGAGAGCTGCACTCCCAACTCTGCACATACAAGAAAGACAGCTTGAAGAAAATACAAGGGAACACAGGTACGTGTATTTAATTTTAGATACTGTACCTGATTTTACTTCTATTTTCTTCATGCTGTCTTTCACGTATGTGCAGAGTCAGGACTTCAGCTTTATTTATGTTTTTTAATAAAAAAAAATTAAAACTTGGAGAATATACCAATGGAAATAAAGTCCGGGTGACCGGACCTTTTCCTTTGGTATATTGTCGGTTTTACAATGGGCACACTGGCCAATCAGAGTGCACGTTTTGGAATAGTAATGGCCAGTCATTGTATAATATAGCAATAACCCACAGCTGGGTATGAGTAATAGTTGATGTGGTTTGGTCATGACGGCAAAGCTCAAGTGACCAAACAAAGCCAACCGTTGGTAAATCCAGCATTACCCATACCCAGCTGTGGATTATTGCTATTATACAGTAGTGTTAGTTTTGTGTTATACTGTGTTTGTTTTGTTGTTATTTAGGTTTCTATTTGTTTTATTTTGTATTCTTCCACTTCTTCTTAGATAAAATAGTCCCAGACTTTTAGTTCAATATGAGAATATTTATTTCTGTGTGCAGCAAAAAATAAAGTAACCTTCAGAAATAATTTACTAAAACATTGCAAACTAAAAATTATTAAATATTATTTATAAAAATGTCATGGTGTGCAGTGCTGAAAGCAAGATCTGGAAAGGACACCACAGTCTAAACAGTCTACTCAACAATTTTGCTGTAAAGTGCTGTCCATATGCATAGTACATGGACATAGCATCTTTCTGCACATTTCAGAATTAGTGAGAATAACAGCATGCATTTTACTATACTGGCAAAAACATTAAAGGAAATTACACATTTGTACATCTGAAGTCTGGACATGAAAATACCCACCCTGCTAATAAATTGAGTTATTATTAATCTTAACCATAAGACATTCGGCTGATCATTCCACTCCCCCAAATTCTGAGACCAAATGACTATTAAACAGAATGGATGGAAAGAGCTGAGCTCTGCAACAGCAACAAAACAACCTAAATAAACCAGCACTGTTGCTAAACATTCAGCTGCATCAATCAAAATTCCATCTAAATACACAAGCCAAACATTGCACTGACCTGTGCATTTTGCTAGTATATCTTTGTACATTGGTGCTAAATAATCCATTAGGATGTAAGACAAGATTTTTAATAAGATTAGGGTTTTATTATTTTTACTGCATTCTTTTCATATTGCATGACTTTGATGCACTGCTTTATTTATTTACACATGGTCTCTGTAACAGTGAAAGGAATGTCATAAAGAAATGTTTCACTTCAGATCTAATGCATATAAAAGTTGCTTTGTTTCTAATTTTAACATTTAAGCATCACAGCTCTTTAATTTATTAAATGGGTTTCTATGCCGTTCAAGTACATTGAATATATATAAGAGTTGTTTTGATTTGATTTTTACTTCAGTATTTAAGGGCTATAACTCTTTAACTTATACGGCATAGCTTTAAATGAGATTTTATGCTGTTCAAGTGAATACATGATGTAATGAGCAATCATTCAATTGATTAATTAATTAAGCCATACTGTTGGTAGATATATAAGATGTGAGCTATTACATTTGTTTTAAACTTGTCTGAAGAAGCGTGCATTGGCAGCGGATTTTATGTAATAAAGCTGTTACAACGTTCGTGGTGGTGGTCTACCTGCTTTCTTGATTATCTTAATGTGTAGTGTTAGATGACATCCTTGTCATTCAGTACTGACACAAGCTTCAGACAGCATACCTGTACTGTTCAGTTACTGTATCCCCAGTGATCTTGTGGCAACATGGAACTGTTATTTCTTGTGCAGCTTGCACAGGTTTCCAATCGGCTTATTTGGGAGATGAATACTTTCAGCCTTAATAATAGAGGAGGGTGAATTTTTTTTTTTCATATTTAATTTTTTTGTTTGTATGTAATTGCGGTTGACATACTAGCCTGTGAAAAAAGATGTACAGCTAATGTTTTTTAGTACAGAGATGATCTTTTGTATTTTGCAAGATGAAATTCATTCCAGCTGCTCCATGATGCGTTAGTGGCCAGACCTTTTCCTGTTGATTTATGCTGGATTTACAAGTACACTGGTTGGATTGCCCATTCAGAGTGCAGGTTTTTTGTGTTTCGTGATCTTACATTGTATAATATAAAGTTATCTACTGCAAATGAAAGATATAGACATTGTAAGAAACATTATCAGAAAGTGTAATTCAAAATGTTCACATGGATTGCCCCCAAAATAAATATTAACCATATAAAATTATTTAAATAAAGAAATATTCCAAAGAGATTCAGTGTTCAGACAAATAATTAAGATGTAGGTTTACACTTGGAAAATGAATAGTTCCCCCCATTTCAGACCTTATTTCTCATAAATTCTTGGTATTACATTTATTCTTCCCATAAACACTGCCCTCTCATCCTCCCCTCTGTGCCTCTCAATAAACTACATATTAGTCAAAGGCTTACTAAAGCAGGCACTCATCCATTGATTAAATCAGATAGAAGTCCTGGTAAATGGCAGTATAAACACAGAATGCCTCAAAAGCTGTACATTGCATTTACTTTCCTCAGATCACATCACCACCCTCATTTTAAATAAGCGCTCATATTACCTATTGAATATTTAAGAAAAGTATATCTGTTGATCATTCTTCAATTTGGTAAACAACTTTAGTACACATGCATATGATATACCTGGAAGTAATCAATTTTTTTAAAGAAGAAAAACAAATCTCATCTCCAGTATGTATACTAACCAATCAAATCTTGAATTTAATACTAAGATTTGATAACACTTATGCATAGGATATGTCTTTATAATGCCCAAAACTGGGCATAAATCCCTATATCACCAGATGGATAGCCAAATGGCTTATGGACAGGACACATGTTGTTAGAGTGAATGCATCCAGATCCAGCAGGAGGCCAGTTGCTAGTGGTATGCCGCAAGGCTTAGTGCTGGGACCTCTCTGTCTCTAATAAACTTCTCTGAAGTCAAGGCTAATTTAGAAGGCCTTTGGCTGACTAAGTTTGCTGACGACTGCAGGTTGGGAGCAATCACTGAATCCCCCAATGATGTAGATAGCCTTCAGAAGAGTCTGAATCAGACAAATGATTATTACCAGAGACATAGTCTAAAACTAAATGCAAAAAATGCATAATCATACCCTATAGGAAGAAATCGCTTATATGCCATTTTGAGCTTTCAAGTTTGATCAAGACGCATTCGAGGGAATGCATCTTCGATCATATAATAGGAACCCTAAAAGCCCTATCCCTTTACTCTGTCTCCTACTGATTATTAAGGGGCGATCTATGTCTAACCTAAATGGCACTCACAAATCCATCCCTGATGGAACTGTTACACATTCGTAAAACAAAAAACAAGCTGCACGAGGGCCACCCACTATAGGGATCTAAACCTGGTCTGTGTCACAAAAAAACTGCTGGAGAGACATGTATGTGTCTCAGAGATTACCCCTTCTCTAGAACATGTTTCTTATTCACATAAAACACAGCCCTTCCCCAACCCTCTTCAAATGCAGTTTGGGTCAATGGATGGGGAATTGTAAATTCACTCCTTGGCTGGTGCCCATGTCCCTTATGGGCAGGGACAGTCTGCAAAGTACTCAAAGGTATAGGGACAAACCTAAGCCATCCTCTAGCCCTTAGAGATCAAAAATCAGGTTAAATTCAGGTAATAATGGCTGGGCTTGTAAGGGCTCTTTAGCCATTGGCCTAGTAATCTCCTACAAATCTATGAACCTATGAAAACATAGTTCCATTATTTAGTGAAAAGAGCTTTGGTATTCTTATAAACTACTCCTGAAAAATGTTTATTGGAGATTAAAATAATGAGATTATTACAAACTGTATGTTCTAAAAATTAACAACTTGATTTGGTAGGGAATAAACATTAAACCTTTCTTTGTATTTATTTCCATTTACTTGGCTCTCAGCAACACTCTTAACTATAAGGAGATTACATAGTGCATAGACTTTGTGCTAATACACTGTTGCTGTATTAGATGAATGAAAGCAACAGACATGTTATGAAATGAGAGATAAGTATTTGCACCAATCAACTTGTCAACCAGACAGAAAACTTCCTCAAAATCCATGGCATGTTTTAGTCTTATATTTAATTTTATTTATTTTTTATTTTTTTATTTAACATTTGTTGACCGGGAATGTCCGACTAGGTTCCACAAATCCTGTTTTCAGCGGAGGCCCGGGGAGAAATGCTCCAGAAATGCTATTAATGTTTAACTGAATGAATGAAACCTTCTCTGATTATCCACATGGAAACTATTAGTGTTCTAATTTTATAATCCATCCATTTTATTTTTATTTTCACCCTTACTTAGATGTTTCTTATTGTCATGTCACTTTAAAATGTATGCGTCTTTTAAAGATGTAACGACACTGCATACAGAAAGGCAACAGTTTACAGTTGCTGAGAGTGTAGTGCCCAGAGAGGTAACTTATTTAATGAGGCTATTGAGAAACTTTCCTGCTTATATTCATTATTGAATAAAAAGCCAGATGACATTTTTCTACCAACTAATGAAAGCATCAACACCCCATAATTTTAATAGAAGATGAAGTTATTACAAAACATGAAACTGCAAAAAGCTCATAGCTGTAACAATTAAGCAAAGCAAGACATGACAGCTTGATTAAGAACAGAGCTTCTAAGTATGTTGAGCAATAGGTGGGAATCCAAGGAATATAACCAACAGCAGATTGGCTGTTTCTCACTTTCTCTCTCTCTCTCTCTTTCTCTCTCTCTTTTTTGGTACTAACCAATCAGCTAAAATAGTGTGACAAATAACATGAAACATCATGTTCATTCACTGAAATTAAGTAAAAAAGTTGAAAAACATGTCTGTTTTGTTACTAAGCAACTACTAACAAAATATTCAGAAGTTATTTCAAAGTGCATCTTGTTTAAATGCAATTAAATTTAAAATTCAAAAGACCATTCCCCTACAAAACATAAAAAAAAATAATTAATAAAAATCAAAAATTTGAACTGAGTTGCTTGAATAATACTAAGACAAATCAGTGACTAAATACAACTGAATAATAGCAACAGAGACTCAATGTGTAAAACATTAAAAAAATGACTTTATGTATTTGGAAGTGTTGGATTAAATATTTGTCTGTGAATATATTATTAACAAATGAATAATATAAATCCTACCTTTTGATATTTACAACTCAGAGGTAACAATTAGAAATACATTGAAAGGTATGTTGAAGCAATATTCAAATTAACATCATAAACCATTTTTTTTCAATGAAACAGAATATCAGTTTACAAAAAGAGCATAATACTGCACTATTATAGTTTTTTTTTTTTTTGTTAGAAGCAGATGGGTATAGTGATGTTTGCTGTTTCTAATGAGTAATGTCAGTCCAGGAAGCTTTTTCTGAAGTTCTATTAAAAAAAGCAGCTGTCTGATCAATATCTCCTGAGAAAGTTGCAATATTATTATCTACACTTCCAAAAGAACCTTCTGACAGGAATATTTCTGTTAATGAGTTTTTTTTTTTGTGAAAGTCTTTGCTATTGATGGACTGAAGAAGGAAGCACTTGCTGAAATGTGAAATTTTTCATGTAGATAAAAGATTTCCACTGCAAAGCTCTTTACAGTAGGTGTTATGACAGCCATCTTGGCCTTGCCCCCACACAATTAAAATGTTGACCAGTATGATCTGTACTTATTTTGAGAGAATATCTGGAGTACAGATGGTCAAGAATGGTAGAGAAAATAAGATTTCTCACAGAAGGTACAGCATGGCGGAGCTACAGGTAACCTCAAAGTAGTTACCACCCTCTCAATGGCTACAGAAACTGAACTGAGAGACTGCAGGGCATGTACCATTGTGAGTGGCAGCCTTGGATAAGAAGCTGCATCAAATGCAGTTTATTAAAAATGAGGCCTCAAGTGTCTGTTCTGAATAAGTGCATACTGTTGAAGTTATAAATGTCAATTAATGATTGCTAAAAAAAAGAAAATACATTTATGATGACTGCCTGAGGTTATATGGGGGTAAGGCCAGGGGGCTTAACAGATGATAGAGTATGGACAACAGGATATCTCATCCTGATAGGCACCAGCTTTGACAGTTTAATGTTTGATAGGGTTATATTGCAACATGGATTTGTGTAAAAAACAAATAAACTGTGTATCATTCAACATCATAAGAATATAGTACAAAACCAATAAAAATGTAATCTGACCACGTCAATACTACAGACATTAAAAGATAACAGATATGCTGTAATCCAGAATAAAGCATAAAAATGTATATTTTTTACCAAACATCCAGAAAAGTTATTTACAAATAGAGACTGTAGTCAACACATCAAACTGATGTGCATCTCTTCAGCTAGATAATGGACTAATCAGATGAAACACAAATAGACTGGCTAAAGGAAAGCTAGGATATCAATTCCCCTCTCTTTCTTCTTTCTAGACTAATAAGAACAGTGCCCATGGAACCTGGAGTTACAAGGTACAGAGTGGTTATCATTATAAGCCTGAACTCATACCCAATGAACAGCTGTTGAAATAAATTTTAGAAAATCCTAAATGATCTAACACTTGCTTCAAATAGATATAGAGGGAGGAATGTTTTCAAATCTAAATTACAAATTGTGACAGCGGCATCAACTGACATAGTTTAGCCTATCATTTTCAAGAAACTACTATTATCAAGTTGGGAGGGAGTGAGTAAAGGCAAACAGCTTCAAGCCTGAGCAATTACAAAAGATAATATATGGAAAAGAGAATGACTGTGCTGGAGGGTCCCAGAGTTAAATTCAACATGTATATACTGGAGCTTATAGGTGTCATGGGCTGTGAGGGATTATGGATGGGCTTCTGTAACTGGCAATGATGCAGGAGGTGGAACTACTTATAGATTCCAGAAAATTCTAGTGGTCAAAGTCATTATTTTACAGAATTAAATACAAAATCATGGCTTTGGGAATACATATGTATGTTTCCCTCCAGGGAAGCAGCTATCCTCAACTGACGGGGGGGGGGGGGTTAAATGTGTAATAGGCATTAAACCAAAGTAGAAATTGTTTGGATATTTTCAAGGGTCATGAGGGATTGTAACATAGGTAGATTTGTGTTCAGGCTTCTAGCACTGAGCAGTCTTATTTTGGTATTGCAGCAAAACCACTCGAACCAAAAATGAAAGGATCAAGAAACCACAAAAAAACAGCAAATTCTTTTAAAACAAATCTCTAGCACCTTGGCTTAAACCAAGCCTTCAAAGAGTATAAAATAATTAAAACTAGTCCCTCTTATATACCAGCAATAATACAATATAAATTATATCTAATTAAATAATTATACAATTATACCAATAAAAAAATTAAGGTACTTCCAACAACATTCTGTATTAAGCCCTCTAGGGGCCAAAGTAGAGTATTTCAGAATAAACTGTGCCTCTTTATACAACAATTTTTTTGTAGGCATACAACCTATATCACAATACAGTTGCTCTAATATGGTGGCCTTAAGGCCACTAGGATCACAATTATGAAAACTTTTAAAATGTTCAAGCTTGCTAGATTTAATGTCTCTTTAAATGCTCTTGTAGCCTCTTCTTGAAAGCCCTTTTCATTTGTTCTATATAAAAAAGTTCACATTCACATTTAATGGCATAAATAATACCCTCAGTCAAACAACTATATTCCCCCTTAACTATAAAGGGTACACCATTAATATGAACAAATGTCTCTACTAAATAATCACAACAAATACATCTTTTACATGGAAAAGTACCTCTATTCATAACACAGTTTGCTAATATCGCAGTCAGTCTCTGAAATTTACTATGGACTACCATATCTTTGATATTCCTTCCCCTTTTGTATGAAAAAAATGGGCTTATTATGTGTAATTTCTTGTAAATCTCTGTATCTGTTCAAAAAGTCCCAATAGTGTAATAACATTTTTTATATATTTAGGACTCAGAACATTATATGTAGTCACTATAAAAATCTATTATTTCCTATATTTTTTTCTTTTTGATGCCTATTGGGACTACCTCTGCTATAAGAAACTTTATTAATCTGGTCATCCCATGCTTTCAATAAACCATTCCAGACAATATTTTCATCATAACCCCTACGTAAAAACATTTTGGCAGTCCTTTTTACTTCTTCTTTTCTATCCTTAAGCTCACTACACAACTGACATATACGTAAAAATTCTCCATATGGAAGTAATTCTATATGTGAGGGATGACAACTAGTACCCAATAAAAACTGATTTATTTCATTAAACTTACAGTGTATACTGGTTTTAATAGACCCATCTTGTTGTCCCTGAAGAACCACATAAAAAATGTAACTGTACCACCACACTGTAAACCATCAAACTGTATCTGAATTCTATTCAGATGCAAATAGTCTACAAATTGTGAAACCTGTTCACTACCTCCTTCACAAAGGAAAATAAGATTGTCAATAAATCTGTAGTATTTCAAAACAAATTTGCCAAATAATTCACTCATATATATACTCCAACTCAAACATCCCCATAAACAAGTTGACATACATTGGGGCGAATGGAGAACCCATAGCTGTACCCTATAACTGATGGTACAATGTTTCTTCAAACATAAAAAATTATTCAATAAACTAAAATGAACCAATTCCATTACATATTGGCTCAAATGGGTATCACCTAGGTATAGCCTAAGGGCCTCCAAACCAAACTTATATTTGATATTCGTGTACAAGCTCTTAACATCAAGAGTAACCCAATACATCCGTGAATTCCACCGTATATGTGCAATTTTGTCCAAAAAATCAAAAGAATCTTGAATATAAGATGGTAACTGTGTAGCTACTTTCACAAAAAAACTATGCAAAACCAAACCCACATTATGTAAAAAATAATTGGAAGCAGAGACAATGGGTCTCCCTGGTGGATTTAAAACACGTTTGTGGATTTTGGGTAGGCAATAAAAATATGCCATGCCAGAATCAATACACCCAACCTTATTCCTTACATCAGAGTCAAACCAATATCCTAACCTCAGTCCTTTATTTATTAAATGAACGTATTTTTCCTTAGCTTCAAGATATTTTACTAAATCCACAGTTTCATAGACTTCCACATCATCTCATAAATTGTGACACATACTCAGATATTGAGTACAGTATATCACTACAATTCTATTACCTTTATCAGAAGGTTTAATGACTAGCTCACATTGCCTACTAAAATCAACCACAGCTAACCATTCATTTTTAGTCAAGTTATAACTCACATTTTTTAGGCTAAATTCACCTAACATTTTCTCTATTTCAAATTCAACCATGGACTGAAACTTTCTTATTCCATCATGCCTAAATGGAGGCATAAAACAACTATTCTGCTGAATACTATCAGTGTATAATCTACAATAATTATTAAATTCATTCAAACAGGTAGATGTACATGATACAAATGATTCATTTGAGTCAATGAATTTTCTTCATACACATTTTCTATTGAATCATCTGCAGTATTTTATATATTTAATGAAACATTTCCAACAGAATTTGTTTTATGAAAAAAATCCCAAACATGCAATTTATGTATTAACCGAAATAATTCACTTTTGCATTTATGTAGCCTGGGAATCACAGCTGGAACAAATTTTAAACCACAGTTCAGATGTTCAGATATATTAATAATTAAATCACAAGTCCCGTTAGGAAGGGACTCAACATTATAAGTCTCACATGTAAAAAAATCAGTTCCATCTGGTCTTCTTACCCCCACATTGTGGTTGAGTGTCCCAAAGATATTCTTGTTGTTGACCGCCCCATTTTCTTGGCTTCCCATCATAGTTCTGAAAGTTCTCATGCATATAGCACATATTTCCTGCCTCTGGAAGGGGAGGATAGTTGTCTTCATCTGCAAAATCATTATACTGTCTACTAGTATCACTAGAAGATGTTAAGCCATGTTGCCTAATCTCTCTTTCCTGCTGTTGGAAGCGAACATGAGAGCTTCTCTTCCGATTGGTTGACCTAAAAAAGGCCATACCATTTTCATAGTCTCATAGATCTCTACTTATTTTATTTAATTTCTGGTCTAATAACTGTTGTTCAAAAGATACAAGTTTACTTTTTATGTCTTGTAAACATGACTCAAGATGGGGTTTATCTATTGTAGCAGCTAGATTGGAACAAACTGCTGAGCTCTCATTTTTAATTTTATTCAGTTTCACCCCATCTCTTTCAATAAGAACTGTAATCCAATCCATTGAGCACTGATGTGCTTCTTTTTCCCACCTCTGCTTAAATGCTTTATCATCTGCAAAGTCAAAAGGCATAGATGGATGTTTCAATGCCCTCAGACCCAGTGGAGAAATATCTAATTCCACGTAATGCTGAAGGCTAATCATATTATAATAAGCAGAGGTTTAATTTGTTTAGCAGCTGCTCTAGTTTGTTATATAAATTAACAGCTTCAGGTGCAAGGTCAGTGGAATGCTTCCCAACCACAGTGAAAGGATTCAGGAAATGATTGCCTTTTGTTTCACTTAGGAATCTTTCCCATATTGTGGAAAATAGCACCTCATCACTGGTACCTTTCCTCTCACCCCATTCACTCACTGGTCTAAAAAAAATATCCAACATGCATTGTGTAGAATCCATAACTTCTTCAGGTAGAGGACATGGAAAATTAACTGCTGGATCACTGGCCATAACAGACATCCAAACAGCATAACCACTCAAACCAAAAATGAAAGGATCAAGAAACCACAATAAAACAGCAAATTCTTTTAAAACAAATCTCTAGCGCCTTGGCTTAAACCAAGCCTTCAAAGAGTATAAAATAATTAAAACTAGTCCCTCTTATATACCAGCAATAATACAATGTAAATTATATCTAATTAAATAATTATACAATTATACCAATAAAAATAATTAAGTAAGGTAATTCTAACAACATTCTGTATTAAGCCAAAGTAGAGTATTTCAGAATAAACTGTGCCTCTTTACACAATTTTTTGTAGGCATACAACCTATATCACAATACACTTGCTCTAATATGGTGGACTTAAGGCCACTAGGATCACAATTATGAAAACTTTTAAAATGTAGCGCAAAAGGGCTTTCAAGCTTGCTAAACAGGTACAGTAGCAGAAAGAGCTAACATCCTAACTATGGCCAGGTGACCCTCAGTTAGCAGCCAGGCACTTGGACCTGGCAGGGAAGGGTGGGAATCGTCATCCTTGGGAGAAGGCAGGGCTTAGCAGGACACATGCAAACACAGACCTGTGAATGAGTGCAGTGTCACATTGTGTATCCTTGGGGGTTGGCTTTTGGCCCACCAAGATACCATTAGGTGGTAGCCTTCATTAATGAGTACCCAGAAGTATGGACTTGTAGACGAAAGACTATTTGGGTACCCGCAGTGATGCAGTTAACTTGTCATTCCATCCAAGGGCTGGATTATGTCATAATTATTGGTAGGCCAGTAAAGGCACAAACAAACTTCATGGTTGCCCATAGGATGGCTGTTCTAAATGATTCTCATCCCCAAATAATACTAGGGTAATTCCCTAGTATGGGAAACAAATGGGCGGACTTCAATCGTGAGAGGCTTAATGGTCAGCAGGCATGGACCAAAAACATCTAGAAAAACAAATAGGTCACCTTTGACACAATTTTTTATTATCATAATTGTATTGCTAACAATTTCACCCACCTAGACCTTGACCCTTACGTCATTTACTGGATAGCCAACTGTCTCTCCAGCAGAACATATGCAGTGCAGGTAGGTGGTACCTGTTGTACACAATGAAATATTTATTACTAGTGGTCTCTCACAAGCCTCATTCCTTCACCCCCTTGTCTTTGAAATGTACTTCCCTGAAGTGAAGGCAAATGTCAAAGTCTTCAACTAGGCAAGTTTGCTGATGACTACAAAGTGAGTACCAATTTTTTTTTCTTTTTTTAAAGGGGGTACCATTATTAATTCCCTTGTGGAAACTCAGTACTTCCAGAATGGCTTGTCCATGCTATCAACTCTTAAACTGGCAATAGGCTCAAGCTATCAGAAATTATAGCATGGTTTCATTTTGGAAAAAAAGACTATTTTAATGCACACCACAACTTAGCAGAACATCAAGAAAAACAGAAACTACACTGAAACAAATCAGCTAAAACTTTGTCTGTCCTGTAGCCTGTTGAAAGAATTCAGGATCCATTTGACAAGCACTTGATACAGACAGTAGAAATAAAGGCAACATTCATTGACAGCAAAATATACTTTGACCACTATATAGTGATCATAGTTAAGAAATCATTCTGCTTAATTCAGCTAGTTATTAAAGGCATATCCTCTAGATCTAAGGAGGGCACACCTCCTCTCTATTCTTCCTTCATCAGGTCCAACATAGAATATAATGTCACTTTTAGCATGTGCCTCTTTTTCAAACTCAAAAGGCCTTAACTATTACTAACCAAAAGCAATCACAGGACAAATCTGCACAAAGCTTGAGACAAAAAGCCTGGAAAAACAATTTACAAGAGAACAATGTGAGACATATGTATGGCTCCCAGTATGAGACAAAGTCCAGAAGAATTTTTGCTTGGAAGTGTTTGTATAGGTATTTTTGTACCCAAGCAGACTTCAAAGAATTTTTCCTCAGGTAGATAGCAAATGTTGGAGATGTGGTGGGGAAGAAAGAGTTAATTGGGAACATGTTTTTGGGAGGGTAATGAGTTGGTAGATTTAAAAAAAAATCCCTATAGTGTGCTCTGTCATAGGTGAATACTAGGCTAACTGCCCTGAAGGGCCATGTTAAGCCCAGCCAACAATCAGAGATCAGAATCAAACCCTGTACTTTGTATTTATGAGACAAAGACCTTAACCATTATACCAAGTCCCAATCAATGGTTGTAACTATGGAAATGATTCTTTTGAGGTGGGATTTCTGTTCTGAATTTCCTAGACATAGTGAGGCCTTACTAAGCCTTACTAAGTTTAATTTGGGTCTATATTAGAAGAGCAAACAACGAACTGAGAAAAAAAAATCACTGTTCTGTAACTTCAGTCTTTTCAGACTTTGGGCTTTACGTGTCAATGAAAGAGCATTTGCTCTTAAGTCGCTTTGCTCTTGTAGGTTCATAGGTTCATAGGGCCATAGGTAGGTACTAGGCTATCTGCCCGAAGGCATTTATAAGCCTAGCCGGAATTGTGTTGGCTTTCACCACCCCCTTAGATTAGTTCCCTGTGCCTCTGTCCAGCAGAGCCATTGAAGTGATCCCCGGGGTAAACTTTCTATTTCCCATCCATTCGTCAAGGTTTCTCTTGAAGAGTGTTAGTGAGGAGCTCTGCCTAATGTAGATTGGAATCTTGTTCCAGAGCATGGGAAGTCTCTGGGACAGGAATCTATCCCTCCAGCATGTCCTATTTATTGTTGTGGTGAGATTTAGATCCCTAGAGGGTGTGGTTCGAGGGGATATGGTTTTCTTTAGGTGGAGCATGTCCATCAATTCTGGGTTGGACATGGCCTTGCATGTCAGGCATAGATCACCTCTGAGTAGGTGGTATGCAACCGAGTACAGCTGGAGTTTCTTCAGTCGAGCTGCATAGGGCATATGTTTGAGGCCAGTGATCCTCTTGGTGAGGTACTTCTGTGGTCTTTCCAGCTGTTGCAGGTGTCTTGTAAGGTACATCCCAAATGGGGCATTGTACTCTATGATGGGTCTGATGAGTGATGTGTAGAGAGGTACAATGACCTCTTTTAATCTGGATGCAAACCCTTTTGTGATTAGGTGGGCCACATAGAAGGATTTTCTAACCACTTTGGCAATGTGATTATCAAAGGAAAGATTACTATCTACTTGGGTCCCCAGATCCCTTATTACGTCTTCCGTATTTAGGGGGCTACCACCTATGTGGTAGTTTGTGGGTACTTTTTGGCATTTAGCTTGAGGCCATGGTTTTGACACAGGTATCTGTCTCAGTGAGACCCTTTTGGAGGATGTCTGTGTCAGCTGGAGAGTCAATTATAGCCCCTAGTTTACAGTCGTCTGCGTACTAGGTCAGCCATAGACCTCCTGTGCTTGCCTGTACCTCTGAACAGTATATGCCGAACAGGAGGGGTCCTAGGACTGAGCCCTGGGGAATGCCACTTGTAACTGGTTTAGAGTCAGACCTAGCTCCTGCAACTCTTACCATGTGGGTTCTGTCCGTAAGCCAGTTGGCAACCCATCTCATGATGTAGGGGTTTATATTCAGCCTGGTGACCTTGTCTATAATACCAGAATGGGGAATGGTGTCGAAGGCCTTTGCAAGGTCTAGGTAGGCTGTGTGGGCCACCTTTCCCTCGTCTATAGCCTTGGTAACTGTCTCAAAGAAGTCCACCAGGTTTAGGAGGCATGATCTACCCTTAACAAAGCCGAACTAGGTAGGGTCCAGTGTTTGGAGGTTCCCAATATCTCTGTTAATGAGATCCATGATGATGCACTCAATAGTCTTGCAGACAAAGCTAGTCAGGCTTATAGGGCAATAGTTCCTGGGGTCTGATGTGGCTCCACCTTTGTGGAGTGGAATAACCATTGTTGTGCACCACTCTATGGGTACGTAGCCTGTGGAGAGGCTGAGTTTAATAGTGTGTTTAGGTGAGGAGTTAGTTCATCATTGAACTCATGTAGGACACAGCCTGGGACACCATCCGGTCCCATTGATGCTGTGTTTTTGGCTTTGGAGAGGGCTGCTTTAACCTGAGTGTCTGTGATTAGAGGGGCACTACATTCTTTTGGTAGGGTTATGGAACCTTTTGGGGGTGAAGTTTGCAATGAACCTGTCTGCCAGGATGTTGGCGATATCGGTCGGTTCAGTGTATTTTGTGCCATTCTGCACTAAGTCCGAGCAGATCTGAGAATTGCCACTTAGATTCTTGACATAGCTAAAGAATGCCTTATCTTATGTGGTTATCTTTGGAGTCCTTGGCAATTTTCTTTCGAAGCTACCCTTGGATGATTTTATGAGGGATCGTAGTTTCTTGCTGATATTGATCAGGGATGTCTTACCTTCTTGGGATTTTACTCTTTTCTGTACTAGTTTCCTCCTTCTATTGTATAGCTTGTTTATGGCAGGGGTCCACCAGACTGGTTTCCTTTTCTTGGAGGAGTGAGTCTTGGTTTTGCTTGGGATAGCACGATCCATGCATTCTTGTAGGTGCCCGTAGAGTGCATTAGTAAAGGATTTTGCAGCTTGGGCAGCATTATCCTTTAGCATGGGGGCTTTGAAACTTTCCGTCTCGGTCTTAAGTAACATGAAGTTTGCTTTTGAAAAGTTTTTCACGGTGGTTTCTTTGACCGGGGGTGGGGGCGGAATGTGGATATCCAGAGTGATTAGTTTATGGTCAGATCTAACTAGTGAGGGGTTGGTGATGACCAGGTCCAATATGTTGTCACCTCTGTTGGGGGTGTTGACCAGTTGATCCAGGGCATTTGAGTTTATAAATTCTAGGAAATGTTGGGAAAGGGAGTTAATACTTGAGCAGTTCTCCCAGTTAATGTTTGGTAATTGAAATCACCCAATATCAGGGTGTTTGGTAGGACCTTTATATTTCCAAAAATGCAGAATGGGGGTCCTGGGACATGGAGGGTGATCTGTAGCAATCACAATTTGAATTGCAGTTTTGCCCGTTGTTAGTTGCACGTGGATGATGTCTGAAGCATCGTGCTGTGCCATTAACCTGGATGTGTGGGTATCCTTGATGAATTTGGATACTCCACCACCTTTTGTATTTTGGTCCGGGTTTTGTGGCCAAAATGTATGGTATGAGTTGTAGCCTGGTAGTACTGGGGTGCTCTCTGGAGCCTTAAACCAGGTTTCAGTTCCTGCACATATATCAATTTTCTCCATACTGAGGAGTGCCTCGAGTGCATGCATTTTGAGGTTTTGACTTCTGGCATTGAACAGCAATTACCCTCAGTTTTTTGTTACTTTTGCTATTTACGGTGGTGGGTTTGTCTTTTGAGCCTTGCCTAAAGAAAGCACTATGGGGGTGGCAAGAGCCTTGGCCAGTATTCGAAAGCCTAAGGTTGACAGGTGCAAGCCATCTCTAGCGAAGCAGCTTGGCTTGTCGAGCATATCATCCCAGGCTGACAGACACTGGATCCCCTTTGAATGACACCAGAAGCTTAGCCAATTGTTGAAATTGATATTTTTTTCTTTATACCGTGGTATCATTCTTGGTGAGGGCAGGATGCTACTCAAGGTCAGGGTCATACCAGCATGGGCTATGTGATCAGAGAGCTATTCCATGTCTCTTTTCATGTAGTCCAGGGAGGTATGGCTCAGGTCATTCACACCAACATGGACAATGACAGAGTCGTATTTGTACTTGTTCTGGAGTGACCTGAGGCAGCTAACAGTAATGTTCTCCTTGTTCAGCCTAGTGAGTGGGACGTCAGTGTGCCTGACTATAGAGTCACCTATTACTAGTGTGTTGGGTATGTTATTTTGCCTTAAGGGCTGTGATTGCGTGGCACACTGGTTTTGTGAAGTATGTGTTTCATGGTTTGTGTTGGCGGGTGGAGGTTGCTTGGGTATCTGCTTTGGAGGTCTCTGTTGCTTTTGCAGATTTTTATTTAAAGCCTCCGAGTATGTTTTCATGTATTCTAATATAGATCCATTTAATTCTATTGGCTGTCAAAAGGCAATTACTAGAAAATGGAAATCAAAATCTAAACCAACTGTATCTGAAGTATTGAATATTGTGAAAGAGATAAAAGAACTGGAAGTCTGATCTTCAGAAAAGGGAGGGAGTAAATTATAAAGAAACAGGTGGAACTTGTGGGAACAATATATGCAGAATATTGTACAGAAGTATGAGTGAAGTTTAAGTAAGGCAGGAACTGAGCAGTGTTTGTAATGCTGGACAGAATGACAGTTGTTATAAAGAAACACAACATATATGTAATGCATGTATGTAAATAAAACATGTTTTTCTTTTCTATTAATGTATGTGTACCTATGTCTTAGGTGATAATTTAATAAAAGTGTTTAAAAAGAACAGGTAGCATCTTATTTATTTAGCCTATTATATCAAGATTTATTCATATTTACAGATCACACTCAGTCATGCTGATAATATTTTTTCTGTCTTGGAATTGCTTATATCCTCATAATCAGTAACATAAACTGGAAATGGGTGTTTTAGCACATAACTTTTTCACTAGATAAATGTAGTACAATGGACAGATAAATGGACAAAAATTCATACAAACCATCAAAAACATTATAAAGAAGTACATTGCTAGCTCATGACATGACTGCTGTCTAGCTTGGCTTGAGTATAGAAGCTCTCCTTGCAACTGCTTGAAGTGTCTCCTGCTCAGTTGCTTTTGGGCAGGAAATAAAGACAAAATCACATACCTCATCTATATCAGTTCACCTAGAGAAACAACTGAATGTGAAATCAACTTAACAGAACAGTTCAGCAAAAACAGAAACTGAACTGCAACAAATCAGCTAAAACTGTGTCTATCCTATAGCAGGTTAGAACTATTAGAATTCAGGATTCATCTGAAAAGCACTTGTAGCAGCCGGAAGTTGTTATGTTAGATGAAACTAATACAGTGAGGTCCTATATTGTGGAAACTAGGGAGAGACTGAAGCTCAGGTGTAGTCAGAGACATCTATACAGGACAGGACTGTTGTTAAGACAGACTACTGAAGTTTCTGAGAGAATACCAGCAGAGTTATTGTAATCATGGAACTTTCTGAGAGAATACCAGCATTGTTATTGTAATCATGGAAGTTTCTGAGAGAATACCAGCAGAGTTATTATAATCATGATGTTCCTACCCATCAATACGCATTTAAAATCACTAGATGCGACTACACTAGAATAGACTGACTACACGTGATTGAAATGTGAACACCTTACTCAAAGCGATTGTTAAACGTTTTATGACCACTTTTGTTCTCAGAGACTAAAGGGTGTTCAAATATAGAACAACCAAAAAGATATCTAAAGGAAATTACTTTGTAACCTGTTATAATATCAAGGACTGATTCATACAGCTGATATTTAGTACATATAAATTTCTATTGCATGAGAATATTTGTATTGCTATACCTTTATATGCATATATGAGCAATTTGAATGTAATGTGAATTGACCTGAACAGAGCATATAAAAGTTATGTACTTACCATGATGGTAGATCCATGTTGCCTTTTTTTTTTGTAGGGGTTCAACCTTTGGGTTTTTGATCTCACCGAATCCGACCTCAGTGCTTTTCAGAAAAAGTTTGGATCCAGAACTCTGACTCTTCCCCTACCCATAATTCCTTCTGTTCCCCAAAGTACCTCAGATTGAGTTTGCCTGTTAATAAACATAAGATTTATCTTATAATAAAAATACACAGGCCTACCTAACATGTTGGATCAAAAAGGATGGGAAAAAACTCAAGGAACAGCAACAACCAGGCTATCCAAGGACAAGGCCCCTGGCCAGGTCCAGCTGTTCAACAGGACTGTGAAAATAGATAATTTAGGCAGGGAGATGTAGGGAGGGCTGTTGAACCAGATGAAAACAAAGACGACACAGATCTAGCATTATTTTAAGTACATGACTTTTATATCTGATGTCTGCTTTCATCCATTTCAAACTTTGGGACAGATTCTTAAGTTAGAGACACCTGAGAGTCAAAGGATATTCTGGATCTGGATTATACATTCAACTTGTAGTATGAAACAAATGTATAAACAGTAGACCACGTAGCTGCAGGACAAATCTTGTCAATAGGAACCTTACTTGTGAAGGCAGTAGAAGTAGCTATCACCCTGGTAGAAAGAGCCTTTGGTTTTCTATGCAAGGTCAATCACAACTTCTCATGCACAGATATACACTTAGAAAGCCACCTAGATAGTGTGACTTTTGATACTCATTGACTAAATTTAGCTTTAAAAAGAGAAATGAAAAGCATATCATATTTCTTGATATCCTTAGTTCTGCGTAAATAGATCCTGAATTATCAATGAATGTCTAGCAAGTTTCAGAAATATTGGGAGGAGGAAAAATGACTGCCACTAAGGAAATAATTCTTTTGAGCTGGGACCCATGTTCTGAATTGCCTCTCTTGTTAGAAAACTTTGGGAAGAACACTGGCAGATTGATAGTCTGATTATGGTTCACTTTAGATGCCATCTTTGGGAGAAAGTTAGGATTTGTTCTCAATGGCACACTGTCCTGAGGAAATATGAGATATGGAGGCTTACATGATAATGCTTGTCTGTAACTCCTAAGTCCTTCTTTTGAATGTGACAGCCAACAAAAAAAGGGTTTTCTAAGAAGGATACTGTGTCTACTGTAGCAGAAAGCTCAAAAGGAGCTTGTGTCGATGCCTGGAGGATGATAGTAATGTCCCAAGGGGGAACTGGATTCTTTATAGGTGGTCTTTAAAGGAACATTCTCTTCAGAAAGGCTTTTGAAAATTTTATAGAATCAATAGAACTCTGATTTTTTCCTATGTGAAAATTGGAAATGACTGCTAACTGTACCTTGATGGTTGAGGAGCTAGATGTTTTTTGAAAAAGCTCTTCCAAGAAGTCCAGAATGGATGGAAGAGGGCCTTAAAAAAAGATCTAGGCATCTGGAAGAAGCCCATATGGTAAACCTTCTCTATTTGCTGAGATAAACTTTTTTAATATTTGGTTTATGTAATGAAGATAAATTGTGGATTAACACAGCAGAAATCATTGCATTTCTGGACAGAGCTAGAATTGGAGGAACCATGCAGTTATTTTCAGGGTTTTTGGGTCTCTATGAAGCTGACTGGATGGGTGAGTCAGAAGATCTAGATGAGGATCCAGCACCCAGGGTCTATGTACTAGATGTGGCCAGAGGAAGGGAAACCAAACTTGCCAGGCCCAAAAGGGGGCAATGCAGGTAACTCTGGCATTGCACCTTCTGGGTTTCTGAAGAAATTTTATTATGACAGGATTGGGAGGAAAGACATAAAGCAGACCAGGGAGCCAATTGTGGACTAGAGCATCCCTTGATGTTTGACCTTGTGGAGGGAACAGGTCAAAAAATTGCTGCATTTGTTGTTTAGGTACAAGGCAAAAAGATTGCAGCAAGGTTGGCCCCAGCAGCTAAAAATCTGTGTCACCACAGTCTGATTGAGAGACCACTCATGGGGCAGAAGAATGGATCTACTCAGCTTATCCACTAGAACATTGGAAGTCCCTGTATGTGCATTGTAGTGAGAAAGTGACTTGAAGGCATCACCCATTACTACACTCTCATGGCTTCCTGGCAAAGTGGATAGTATTGAGCTCCTTCCTGTTTGTTGATATACCAGACTAATACTGTGTTGTCCATCTGTATAGTAATCACATTCTCTGGGAAGGAGTGCTGAAAAGCCTACAGTACTAGGACTGCCATCTTCTCCAAGACACTGGTGTGGAGACTGGCCTCTGTGGTTAACCAACACTGAACCATCTTTCCTTTGAAATGTCCACCCACCCTAGAAAGGAAGTACTATGGTTACTGTTGCTATAGGAGGTGGTGGGGAGAATGGTTGACCCACTGGGATTATAGGGGAGGCCAACCACCAACTGATGTGCTTCCTGCATATTAGAGTGAGGTGAATCTGTGCATGCAGTGGGTGAGACATCAAGGACCACTGAATGGAAAAAGTTCTTATGTATCATCTTGTTAGAGGGACCTGATCGATTCTGCTGGCCTTAAACTTAACAGCTTGAGAGTGAGTCTTGCAGGAGAAATGGACGGTAAAGAACCTCTGAAGCTACTTGATGCAGGGACAATACTATTTTCTGCTGAAATTTGGCTACCTGACATTTTTTCTCCAGGTGCATCAAGTGAAATCTACTTGCTGTGTCAGTATTAACTTGGTGTTTGTAGGGTTGACTAACTCACAATTGTTTGGCAAGGTAGAGCAAAAATGTGCTGCACCAGTAGTTCCCTGGTTGGTGTGGTAATGAGACGTTCTTCCTAGTATGGGAACACCTGGAACCATTGCAGTCTGAGTTATGCTGCTACCACTGCCATGCATTTGCTGAACACTTGGGGATCTGTGCAGAGACCAAAAGGCAGTGCCCTGAATTAAAAATGATTGGCTCCTAGCCAGAGATAGAGAAATCACCTGGACTGCTTTGATATCTTGATAAAATAGTAGGCATCCTGGAGATTTATTGAGCACATCCAATCATCCTTCCTCAGTAGAGATAGAATGGACTGAAATGTGACCATCCTGAACTTTGTTTCTTTCATGAACTGATTGATGAGACTTAGGTCCAATATCTGCCTTAGGTCCCCTGTTTTTTTCGAACTAAAAAGAACTTGGAATAGACTCTCGATCCTGATTGTTCTTACCTGATGAATCTTTTTTCTAGAAGCTTTTTTACTTCTACTACTGCAGATTCCATCTGACTGTGTGGTACATCAGGAATTTCTCTCATTTTCTGTGAATGGGAAAAAAGGGAATAATGCAGCCTCTGGTGATTATTCTCTGCTCCAAAGAATCTTGTGTGATGGCCTGCTAGGCTTGAGGGTGCAGGCCTAAGCATCTCCTGACCGCCTCAAGACTGCAGCAGTCAGGCAACCATTCAGGAGATCTGATAGGGTTCCTCCATAAATGGACCACAAAACCCTTAATTTTTTGGTCCACCTCTGCCTCTGGGGTGAAATCCATTAAAATTACACTACTCTCTGTCCTGGGGGGGGGGGTGGCATCTGTCCACAGGAGTGCCTTGGCTAAAACTCTAGGATTTCCTAGAGAAAGTCCTTTGAGGGTTGGAAATAATGGATTCCAGCTTCAGACAGTCTTGCCTTCCTGCTCGCTCCTGGTGAGCATTTCTTTAACCTTCAGTCTGAACAGAGTCAAACCAATGAAACGGCTGTTGATAAAGTATGACTTGAAGCCTTCTTTGAAATTGCACAGACATATCCAGGCATGTCAGCACATAGCAGTGACATTGCCTGATGTCCTGGTCTTACCTTTAGCTGCACTGGAAAGCAGAAGCATGGATACATTTGACATAGATTGGAGGGTAGACAACTGGGACTCCACTGATTAATGGATGTCTGCAGGTAGGTTACCTGAGAGGGACTTGGTCAGCTTGTTCATCACGTCCCTCTGAAAAAGTGTCATATGGGAAAGGTAATTTAGTGCTCTGAGTGCAAAAGTCATTGAAGTGTATGCCCATTTCCTAAATCTGTACAAAGCCCTGCACTCACTGTAGAATGGACAGACATGCTCTCCTTGGGGAGCTCCTTTTTTGAGTCTGCTGCAACAATCATGGCATCAACTGGGGGACACCTTGTTTCAGTGTGTTCTCATCTTAGGGACTACTAAAATCTTATCCAGCTTGCACGTTATTGGGTCCACCCAATCAGGTTCCTTCCATACCCCCGTGGGCGGTACCACCCAAGAGGTAGAAGAGCCAGTCCCAAAAGCTTTGAGTAACAAGGTTCTTCAGAAGAAGGCACATTGGAGGAATTAACCCCTTAATATATCTTTAATTCAAGAATGTCACTGAAGGTGACATCTTCTAGAGATGATTGTGTAGACCATTGCCCCTCATCAAAGTTTGTGTCTTCAGACTAACTCTGGTGAGGAGTCTAAATGCCTTCTCTTACAAGTCTTCTTTGTAACCTTCCCCATTTGAATTCTAGGGAAGTTTCGGAATCAGGCAAGGAACTCGAGTGACAAGCAACCCCCAACTTACTAGGATGAATGGATTTGTATACAGGATCCAACAGAGGTTGGAATAGAGCCAAGCATGGCAGAGACACCTCTTCTTGTGGTCGTGACATAACCCTTTCAACCACCTTGAATGCCTAAGATGCAATTAGAGTAATCCTCTGATCCATAAAAAAGGGACAGGAGACATTCTCACCTCTGACCTTCCCTTGCTCCAAGGCCAACAATGGCACAGAGCTATTGAGTGCTGAGACACCAAAGGGAATGGAAGGGTCTGTATACTTTGGAGTTGACCCAACCCCCAAGCCTTGTCTCTGAGACTTCGGCTCTGACATTCTTCCTGAAAACACCAGAGTTGAGAGAGTCAGAATGACTGCTGGCTCCAACACTGGTGTTCTGGCAGAAAGTCATGGGATTCTGATTCAAAGGTTGGACCTGGATGGGAAAAAACAATGGAGGGGCAGGCAGGGCAATGTCCAGAGCCCCCAAAGAGGGTGGAAGGACTCCCAGTTGACTCTGCATTTGAATGAACCTCCCCGTTATTCTGTCAGTGCTTTCTTCTGAAAGACTCCTCAACAAATGGTAGGATCTGACAGACAAAGCCACTAAAGGTAGTCAAGAAGAATACCTCTTTTGCAGGAAAGGAGAAGGAAGTCTAGGATTCACCGGCTTCAAGAAACATTGATGAGGCAGATCTGAAAAGTCATTGGTTCTGAATGCTTAGGTGTCTTTGGTGTCAGACCAAGGGGATCAGTAGGATATAGCTACAGATTTGAGGTTTTTTTTTGCCGTATTTTCCTTCTCTCTCTCTCTTTCTGTCTAGATTGTCTCTCTCTCTCTCCTTTTCCTTATCCTTGAATGACTTGGACTTAGCAGGTTTATTCACATGGAGAAGAAGTTAGTGCCGTATTCCCCACTTGGGTGCGAAGAAGGCCCTTTAGGACAAGTTTATCCCTACATCCTTGAAGCACTCTAGTTCCAAAAGAGGCACATGCCCCACATTGTGTTCAAATCTGCCACCCCAAGGCAATATACACACAATGAATGAGGGTTCTGCAGTGGCATTTTGTGTCTGCAGGCTAAACACTTTTTAAAACTGGTGGCCTTGTCAGACATAATTTACCATAATAAACTCAGAAATTATCTATAACAGGTAACCAATACTGTTGCTCACAATAAAACAGTATCTATCTGACTGACTAACAAACTAACTAGCTGACTAACAAGCAAACTTGGAACTATTTAGTAATGTGATATCAATACAATAGTAAGAGCAAAACGAATATTATTATTTTTAAATACATTTTTTTTTACTCAAGGAAAATAGGATGTAAGCGAAAAGGGAGCCAGCGATATACTTAGCTATGACAATGAGCACAATTTGAAGACCAAAAAGCACTTATCTGCCTAACTAGTCAGAGCCCTCAAAGACCACGTCCTTGTAGATCTGACCTTCCCTTGCTTCCCGGCAAATGAGATCTGAGGTACTTTGGGGAACATTGGCTAGTATCAGTAGGGGAGGAGTCAGGGCCCTGGGTCCAAAGCTTTTGAAAAGTGCTGAGGTCGGATCTGGTAGGATCTGGTAACTCAAAGGTTGAGTCAGATAAAAAAAAGAAAACATCAGATCTGTTGTTTTATGTATAGTCTTTAATGTCTTTACCTTAACTGGAGAGATGGACTGTATAGTGTAGTATGATTTAAGAAGTACCATAAGGCTAATGTGTATTCTGAAAGTCATGTGGTTCTGTCTTGACATTTAGCTATTGCCATGTTAGTAAAAAGTGTGGCCACATCTAGCCTGGTAATGGCTGTTAGCATTCCATCTTCAGAATGTGTAACACTACCACTCATAATATTGAGCAATGTGGAATAAATGGGCAAAATGTGGAACACTCACTAACAGCTTACTAACAAATTTAGCTAGGAAGCTTACAGGATGGTTACAATGCACTACTTCATACTCATTAAAAAGCTATTTTGATGAATTAATATGATATAGTATTACATTCAAACTATAGACTGCTCCTCATAATGAGATACACTTAAGAGGTATGCTATATAGTGCTATCAAGTCTGAAATACTTTGCTATGAATATTGAACCCAACAATATATATATATATATATATATATATATATATATATATATATATATATGGATCCACTTTGTAATTTCAAAATACTGAAATCCCGAATTTCAGTATTTCGAACTTACAACTCCGAATGCTCACAAACCCAAAAAAGCACTATCCCGAGACTTAGAAGCCCGAAAACACTTTAAAAAAAGGCAGTACATCCGTAACAGGATGTACGTTGTACCAAACTACAATGGCTTCTCCCGGCTTTCCCTTACCCGGAAGTATAGGTGCCATGTACGAAACCATGGTGTCACAGAAAGGCAAAAAAGTGATGATCATAGATGGATATGTCTACCACCTGGAGAAGTAGGGGCTGAACAGACACTGCTGGTGTTGCAAGTGGAAGGCTGCAATGAAATGCAAAGGTAGGGTAATTATAGCTCCCATACCTACCGGTGAAAGGATGTGTAAGTCAGCAGCTCGCAACCATAGCGGTGACACAACAGAGCTGGAGAGATACAGCATGTGTGCTGAACTGAAGCATAGGGCGGCTGTCTCTAGAGATTCCCTATGCCTACTTGTAGAGGACGCACTCGCATCCACGTCCATAGATGTGGTCCCAGACCTGCCGACCAGGAGAGCATTGGTATAGCAAGTGGGAAGTGTGCACAGGAAAGATACCAGTTCAACAGTGAGGGCTATCCTCAATCTACGCACCCTGAATATCCAGGACTATCCCAGTATGAGTGGTGCGTTCCTCAAGAAACTTGTTGTGGATGCATCCGGTGACAACATTGTTATTGTGTTTAGCACAGTCAGCAACCTGTAAGATCTCAGACATGTCACCATTTGGTTAATGGATGGCACCTTCTTCTACAAGAGTGTCATCTGTAGGCAGCTCTACAGTATCCACGGGCTACTCCGCTGTGGAGGATACAGCAGATCTGTACCACTGCTGTATTGTCTAATGAGCAGGAAGTCCCTTAAGGCATACAATGCCATGTGGGACTGTGTATTCCATCTGTTGGAGGATCAGGGATTCGAGATCTCACTCAAATATGTGCTGTGCGACTTTGAGGTCACCACAATTAAGAGCATCAAGACCAATCTCAATGCTGTAAAGTCGAAAGGGTGCTTGTTCCATTTCGGTAGGAATGTGTGGCGCAAGGTCCAGCAATAGGGACTGGCACATTCCTATAATACAGATATCAACTTTCAGATCACGATTAAGTGCCTCATAGCACTAGCATTTCTGCCAGAAGATGATGTTGTACTTTGGACTTGAAGGAGGTGTACCCTCCAGAAGGGAGAGAATTAATTAAATATTTTGGGAATTGGTATGTGTTGGGGCATAGGAGGTGTTTCACCACCAGAACTGCTGCAGTCTCACGCTTCCCACCCTTATTCCCAGTAGGGTTTTGGAATGTGCATGAACTGAATACACTTTTTCTGCCCCAAACCCAGAATTCTGTTGAAGCCTGGCACCGGCGCCTAAAATGTTTATTGGGTGCCAAGGCAACTGACCTGTCTATCTTGATGTGGACATTAGCAAGGGAACAGGATAGGGTGGAAGAGTTACGGACCCACCTTGCTACTGGGTGTCTGCCCACACCAAAACAGCATAGGGTGCTGAGGAGGCATGTGCAATTTGGGAGTATACTGTCACATAGGGAGGAATATACCACCATGGAGTTTCTGAAGGCTATTGCACGGATTTTACAAATGTGAGTAACAGACTACAGTGCTTATGTGACTGGGGCATTACATGTTTGCTGTTGGTTTCACTATTGAGTGTATATATACAATAACAGGTGTTTCACAGAGGTGGAGGGCTGTAAAACAACAAAAAAGACGCTGCAGTACGGGTTTTCGGTATTCTGATACTTCGGCATTGTGAGGTTCGTTATTTCATGTTTTTGGGTTTGTGAGTGTTCGGGTTTGTGATTTCGAAATACTGAAATTCGGGATTTCAGTATTTCGAAATTACAAAGTGGATATATATATATATATATATATATATATATATATATATATATATATATATATATATATAAACACACACACATATATATATATATATATATATATAGATATATATATATATATATATATTCTGCCTTCTACATGGTTATGAGTAAGACTACATTTTCGAACACTGATAGTCCTAGAATTTGATAGCTGGTTAAGTCTTTTGCTATTTAATGCAAGCATTGGACTCTAAAGTATGCATATACAAGAGAAATCAATTGAATAAGGATTACATTTTTTGTTTCACATTTTAACTAAAGTTCAGATGCAGGCTTTAATACCACATCAGCATTCTGCTAAAAATCTGCTGAGTGTTGTTTGGCATTCATTCATAGAATTTTTTAATCAGCTGAATAAATACAAATGTAAAAGATGAAGAAACAGCTCAGACAGCACAGGCAGTTCCTAAATAAACCTAAAATAATTAAACAATGTGGCAAAAGTGCAGGCTCAGGATACAAATATTTACTTAAACAATTGTTGGCAAGTTTTCCTTCAAGTAAGCATTAATTAAATGTTATAGACAGTTGCATACTGCAATGTGAGATGCATGATTCACTGAAGCAACCAAATTAAATATTGTGGACATTAATGCAAGATGATATACATATTTTCTTCAATCTGTGCTTTGACAACAAATTTCATCAAAACCTGATACATATAAGCATTAAATATGACATTTCTAACTCACTTGGTAAAATGACATTATCTTTCTTACAATCTTCAGATCAAGTGTAATGTTATTTATTTCTTAACTGGGTAGCTTTATAGGATCAATACAAGCATGCTATCTGGTTAAGTGACCACATCAGTCATATAGTAGACAAATGGAATCAAACACTAAACTACAGGGTGAAACTTGTTAGTAGCTTAAAGACTTAATACCTTGCACTAAAATGAAGTCATGCACAAAGCAGTATACATCACTGTTTTAACCAAGCCGGTAGTGAATTTGCCATTTTTGGCTACATTTATGCAAAAGCATTTTGAAGTCCTTCCTGCATGAAATGTACTGTGTTTACCATAGGCTTCTTAAATGATAGATTTGTTCTCCTTGACATATGCTACCTTTCTGGAAGGTCTGCCCCTTCGTTTCACTTAAAAATGGCCATATTAATATAAAAATCTTCAGCTAGTCCAATACCTCTCATCTCACCAGACTTTGAAGGGATGTCCCTAATAAATTCTCAGACATTTGCTCCATCCTTCTAAAATAAGAAATTACATGCCTAGATGGTTGTATTAAGTACTGAGACATGGATAAAGCAATGATGTAAAAGATATACAGTTTCTAACCTCTGGCTACAATCTCCATAGATATGACAGAACAAATAAAAAAGCTATAATGTATAAAAGTACACTTGAATTATCATCTTTCCCCTATAATATTCCACAATTTCATAAAATGGAAATCTCACTGCTGAAACCCAACAACACCAAATCCCTAGCCATTACAGGCAAATGATTATCTCATCAAAGATTGAATGGTCTTAAGACTGTTCATAAAAAAACATGGTCATTTTAGAGCAAATCTAAAATGACGACAAATAAACAACAGTAAAAGTATATTTTTTTGTAGGAGCAAGCTCTCCTGCACCCCTAATAATGATATATAAGAACTCCGACAGCGCACAACAGTGGGGGTAAAGGCAAATTCCCACACTCTGCTGCAACATGATCTCAAGGAATATGCTGTCAGCAACAACTGTATACAAAAGAATGCTCACTCATAAAAGCATTAGCTCTTATTTACACAGAGGCATACTAATGCTGGGGCAGAAGGTATGGTCCACTCTGGGTGCAAACAGTAAAGGGGTGCAACTTTCACTTGACATACAGAGCTGGATCTTTCAAGGAAGGGCATTCTTCTTTAAGAATGCCCTCTACGTATGTGTGTCAACTCATGCACTCTATTGCTTACTTATTTCACATTCCACTCACAGAATTTAATATACTTGTTGCCACTTCTCCTCAGACTCTATAGGGATTACGTAGTGTACACATTGCTACCTCTACCAAGAGGTTTTTTACATGTTCTGGGCACTTCTCTGACTCCATAGGGATTAGGTAGTGAGTGTATCCTTTACTGTCTCTATCAAGGAGTTTTTGTACATGTTCTGCATGCAGACTGGATTAAGACGTCATTAAGATGTGTATGTGTGTGTGTGTGTGTGTGTGTGTGTGTGTGTGTGTGTGTGTGTGTGTGTGTGTGTGTGTGTGTGTGTCTGTATAAAATTCCCTAATTAGGGATGGTAAGTTAGTTAATTTCCATAGGCTCAAACACTGTATCTTGGTTACAGGAAAAAAGCACCTGAATCATCTACATCAACTATCAAACTGAGTTTTGGTGCATTTTCAAGGGATTGTGAGTTTCAGTGCATTTTAAGGAATTGTGAGCTTAGAAGAGAAATTTACTGCTGCTCATGTTAAGTCTGTATGCAACTGTTTTGCTTATCAAATGGTGCCAGCACAACAGATAGCATACTTGATTTGGGGGGCAGGGTGCTGCAGTCCTGAGTGTGTCCTCGTTTGGATGAGATGGTAACTACGAACCTGTTGTCAGTTTGCCATCCATTCATTTTGCAATATTACCAGCTAAGCATATTTTTATATGTAACATATGCAATGTATTCTTCAATGGTAGTAGGCACGGAATTTGTAGATGAAACATCAAAATATGAAGTACCTCTTCATTAGTTACAGATCTTTAATGTGAAACTATTCAGATGACTTTTAATTGTGTAGAGACTGTGCATATTGACTGATATTGGTGAATTGTAATGCAGAAGTTTGAGTGGACCGAGTGGACTTTTTATGGTTGAAATTTTCTGAAATGGGCAGTTTTGTCATTACTGGGTTTTACATTTTTGTATCATTGATTACTAGAAATATGTTCAAAACTACAAATTTAAAACACAATAACAAGTGGTGTTGTATTATACAAGGAATATGATTTAATCAATCAAGAAGGTATATCAAAGAATACATGCATTTATGCATGGTCCTAAAATGTGTACAAGGAGTTATTTTTAAAATTAATAGCAGCCTTTTAATTGTACAGTAGTACAATGCAGTAGACAGTTTTGCAGTGGAAAAGTTTTTTTTTTTGATTAACGGAAGCCGGAAAACTGCATTAATCACAGCAAATGAATCAACAAGGGCATTGTGGACTACTGGACTGAAGGTGAGAATTTTTTTTAATGTGAATTTAATCAGATTTTCTTTCTTATTTTTAGAGAGGGGAGGGGAGATGGTGCCTAGGCTAGTGTGTGCATGTGTTGGGATTTGTTTAAATACTTTAATGTTTGGCTTGTTCTGCGGTGGTGCAGTGGTAGCGTTGTTGCCTCACAGCAAGAGGCTCTCCCGTTCGATTCTCGGCTTGGGTTGGGAGTGCCTTCTGTGTGGAGTCTGCATGTCCTCCCCGCGGTCAAGTGGGTGT
This sequence comes from Protopterus annectens, assembly GCF_019279795.1. NCBI lineage: Eukaryota > Metazoa > Chordata > Ceratodontiformes > Protopteridae > Protopterus > Protopterus annectens. The sequence goes on from NC_056744.1 coordinate 659,458,141, forward strand.
TCGAAAGACATGCGTTGAATGGGCATGCCTTCGTTGAAGATTGGGTGTTGGGCTGGTAACTCGATACCATAAAATCCAACTGCCAATCATTAGTGGACCGGAGTTCCGCTGTGGCGACCCCTAACCGGGAAAAGCCGAAAAACAAAACAAACAAACTTTGTTTGGCTAGTATGTGCGTGAGTGTGTGTGTGTATGTGTGCACATTTGTTTAAATATTTTGAAATTGGATACTTATGTTTTTTCATTGTATTCTTCTGCCCTCTTTTTTGGTGGCTTGGGGGTGGGGTAGCCAGCTAGGCTGTGGATTAAAGTAACTAGTCCTTTCACTTGCTCAGCTTAAATTCTGCCATTAAAGCTGGCTAGTGAATATTTATGTTAATAAACTGGAATATTTGTATCCTTGTTTTTTTGGGGGGGGGGGTTGGCCAGCTGTGCTGTGGATGAATGTAACTTGTCCTTTTCACTTGGTCAGTTTAAATTCCACCCTTAAGGTGCATTTTTGTGAATAAATCTGAATACTTATGCTTTTGGGGGGTGGCAGCAACTTTGTACTTTTCATATTATTTTAAAGGCTGGCTTGTGTGCATTTGTGTGATATTGAATTTTTTTGGGTGGGGGTGGCTAGCGGTGCTATGGGAATATGTCCTCTTCATTTGTTCAGCTTAAATCTGGTGTTAAGGGCTTGCTAGTGCACATTTGTGTGAAATAAGCTAGAATATTTATGTTTTTTTTTTCTTAGAAGGGGTGGCTAGCTATGTTGTTGATGAAATAACTGGTGTTCAGCTTGAAGTCAGGCATTAACGACTAGTGTGCATTTGTGTGAAATAAATGTGAATATTGTATGAAACACATTTGAAAGTGTCCCCAGTTTTACAGAATGTTCTTGTATTTGCCTAATATGTTTGGCCTGCAACTTACCCTTATAGGATCACAGGATGATAGGAGATTACTAGGCCATCAACTCGGAGTTCATTTTAAGCCTAGCTGTTTCATCCCAATGTAATACCACAGAAATGCTAGTCAATACCCAAGAATGCATTTAGTGATAACTGCCCATGTCCAGGAGGGTTGTGGGATCTATTCCTGGTAAGAATTTATGGTGCCCCATCCACTCGTCTAGGCTCCTCTTGAACAGCGTCATAGAGGTGCTCTGTTTCATATAAATTGGTACCCTATTCCAAAGACGTGGCAGTTGCTGGGAGATAAATCTGTCCCTCCAGCATGTCCTATTTAAGTCGCAGGCCATATTTAGGTCCCTGGAACAAGTAGACCTAGTCCCGTTTGATTTATGGATATCCAGCAAGTTCATTAGGTTTGGGTCTTAGATTGCTCTGTAGGTCAGGCATAAGTTTACCCTAAGTCTATACAATACGGGGTACAGTGACAGGGACTTTAATCAGTCTGTGTAAGGCACATGCTGGAGCAAATGGGTCTTTATACTCCATTATGGGCTGGATAAGTGCTGAGTATGGGGGGGGCGGGGGTTATAACTTCTTTTGCTTTGGAGGCAGTGCCTTTCCTAATCAAGTGTGCTATGTAAAATGCTTTCCTTACTATAGAAGACACACGGTGGTTGAAGTTAATCACAGTCACCTTGTCATCCCAGGTCTCTTACCACTTCATGGGTACTTAGGGTATTGTTGTTGATTTGATAGTGTGAGGGGACATTGTTTGTGCTGAAGGGAATGATGATGTATTTCTTTGCATTCAAGTTTGAGACTGTGACTAATACACTGGTCGATGGGCTGCATGAGACCCTCCTGTTGTATATTGACATAATTTGGGGATTCAATAATTGCACCTAGTTTGCAGTCATCTGCAAACATGGTCAACTACAACCCCTTAGTTTTGACCTGAACTTCTGAGAAGTATATAAACCAAACAGTAGGGGGCCCAACACTGACCACTGTGGCACCCCACTAGTAACAGGTCTTCTGGTTGATGTGGAGTCACCCATTTTGATAGTGTGTGTCTGGTATGTGAGCCATTTGGCAACCCATCTTACAACAAAGGAGTTTACATTCAGTTGGCTAAGTTTATTGGTAATGCCATGTGGGATTGTGCCGAATGCCTTTACCAGGTCAAAGTATGCTGTATGCACAGATTTGCCCTTCTCATTGGTCTTGATTACATTTTCAAAGAAATCCACCAGATTTAACAGGCAGGATCTGCCCTTCACGAAGCTGAATTGGGTAGGATCCAGGGTTTGGAGATCACCAGTACCTTTATTTATGATGTCCATAATGATACTTTCCATGGCCTTACAGATGAGGCTGGTCAGGCTTATGGGTCTATAATTACCTGGGTCTGTTGCTAGGGCACCTTTGTGGAGGAGAATAACTGTTGCTGTTCTACATTCCACAGGAACAAAGCCTGTGGTTAGGCTATGATTGAAAAGGGTACTTAGTGGTGATGCTAGTTCATGTTTTAGCCTGTTTAGAAGACAACCAGGAATGTCATCTGGTCTCATAGAGGCTGAGTGTTTTGCTTTGGACAAGGATTTGAGGACCTGTTGTTCAGATATATAGGGTGGGTGGGGGGAAGGTTTGTTGTAAGTTAGGAGGGGATAAGAGAGTGATATTTTTGCCCAATAGCAGGTTTACTATCTCTGTGGGGTCAGTGTGTGTGATACCGTTGGCCACTAGTTCCGCACATGTTTGGATACTACCCTTTCGGTTATGTACATAGCTGTAAAAGGCCTTATGGTTATTCTTGGCTGCACTTGCTAAATGTCTCTTTAAAGAGCCCTTGGAGGATTTGACAAGTTGTCTTATATGCCTGTTGAGGGTGAGGAGGGTGCTTTTCAATTGTTGGGTCCCTGCCTTTATTTTCTTGGACAGCAACTTTTTGCATTTATTGTAGAGTTTGTTGATGCTGGATGTCCATCATGGCAGCTTGTTTTTACTTGGGATTCTGGCTTTGATTCTTTCTGGTGTGGTTGAGTTTATACATGTATGCAAGTGATTGTACAGGGCTTTAGTGTAAGCTTCAGCATAGTTACCACTTTCAGCTTGGAGTGGGACTTGGAATGCATTTATACCTTCACCTAGGAGGGTATAGTTTGCCTTGGTGAAGTTTTTTAGTTTGATTTCACCCTTTGTGAGTTCTGGTGTTAGTGCCAGCTCAAAGGTACTCTCCAAGACTCTTTCCCCCGAGATAGCACATACCACTAATAACCCATATATTTTCTAACTTTAGGTGAAAAGTCTTTAATTTCTGTGCATTCTACTTACTGATAGCTTCTCTTTGTTATTTCCCACACTTAGACTCTGGATCATCCCGCTCATTCATCCTTGCTTTGCTCGGGCTCACTCCGCTCCCCTATCCAACCCCCATTCCGACCCACCCTGGAATACATTTGATTTTTACCTAGAACCCCTCTACCACACCTCCTCAAATCCCTCCCCTGTCAATCATTATCATCCAATCAACTTTACTTATCATCTTTGCCCACTTAATCACATACACACGCAATCACATAACTATTATCCTATCTCTGCCTCTGGTCATTAATCCCTCCACTATTTTGCTCACCTTTCCATATCTCTCACCCCTTCCACTTCCTTTTACCTCTTTAGCACAAATCAATTTCCTTCTCTTTCCACCTCTGCTCAATCCTGAAACTCATCACCCTTGCTATATCTTCTGATTTCACCCTCATCTAACCTATTGCTCTTCCCTAAACCTTACCGGGTCTATTTTATATGTTCGAAGTTTGAAAACTTCGAATCTCATATGATCGACTCCATATGAGCGAAGTTTTCAAGCATCGAACATAAAATATAAACAAAGTTAAAATAAAAAAAATTACCTGAACGCTCTATGCCCCCCCTGCACCCCTCACCCCCCCCCGCTACTTAAATATATCAACTCTGAGATCGCACTACCTTGAAGTGAAGGGAAATATTCCCTATGGCGATCTCCATTGTAATGTTTGATGTTTGAAAACTTTGGTCATATGATGTCAATCATATGAGATTCGAAGTTTTCAAACTTCGAACTTACAATATAGACCCAACCTTACCACCTTCCTTACAAAATATCCACTCATTTAATTAATTACTCTGCTTTTCTCAAGAACATACCCACATAAACTATTCAGTATGCTCATGTATTTCCTCTTAATTCCCTCTTTGTTCCTCCTTTCAGGGTTATCATCATATTTATTATTTATTTATTTCCAGTTTGATTACCGGGGAGGTCCACTGGGCTCTGGGGACCCGTTTTCAGTGGAGGCCCGGGGAGATAAGCTCCAAAAATACAAATACAAATTACAAAATATGAAAAAATATAACTGATACATTGAGATGACCAGTTTGTACAATAGGAACATTCATTCATATCATGCTAACCTACTGTACCCTCCACTATCACCTACTCTCACCCAAATAAATTCCTCTTTCAATTCATCCCTCCACTTCCCTTTCTCTTTAATACCGCTTATATTCAGTTTTACAAATTTATTTATTTATTTTATTTATTTTACATTTGTTTACCAGGAAAGTCCAAATGGACACACATCCTTTTTCAATAGAGGCCTGGAGAGAAAAGCTCCAAGAGTAACAAATACATACAATAGAGAAACAAATACAGGCAAATGAGAAGCAAATACTTACAAGATAGTGGTTTTAGACACAACAAGGAGAGCAACAGTAATTTATAGTAAAAAAATGGTTGTTTACATTTAGTGGATATATTTAAATGATTGTGTATAGTTAAAGTGAAACTACCTTTAGTGGTAGAGCATGCTAGTAGAGTAAGATTAATGTTAATAGACTGAAAAGGAGGAATAGGTTATCCAGGGGAGTTGCAGGTGCAGAGCCAGGTGTTAGTATGGGACGTTTTTAGAAGTTTTATAAATTGAAGTGTTGAGGAGTTAGTTACTAGTGAGTTAAGTATATTATTCCAGTGTTTGGAAATGTAGTTGGAAAAAGTGATTCACCTGCTAAATTGTTAGCTTTGGTGGTGTGTAGAAGTAGTTTGTTGCTGGAGCAAGGGGTCTTGAGGAGGAATGGGGCTGAATCATATCTTTGAGTGCAGAGTTTTTTTTCTGATTGACAGAGTATTTTGTGGGTGAATGTAAGTTGATTAAAGAGAAGTTGAGGGAGTTCAAGCCACTTTAGCTGCTTAAGTGATGAGCAATGATGTGAATTGTATGAGGCATTAGTGGCAAACTTGGAGATTTTATTGTAACAGGCTTTGAGTTTAGCTAGATTTGTTTTGCGGAGGTTGGTTAAGATTGGGGAGGCATACAGGAGAGGAGGTGGGCTCTAGCAATTGTGACTTTTGTGTTATTTGTCAGAACTCTGTTGTTTCTATATAGGAGGCCTAGTTTTTTTTGTGAACTTTTTTAATGGATTTGGCAATGTGAATATCAAATTTCAGGTTATTGTCAATTTCCATTCCTAGTAATTTGGTATGGTTTGTTGGGGTGATAATATATTTTTTAGAGAGGATACTGAAGGCTGTGAATGGGAAGATGTATCTGGTTGGGTAGAAGAGAAGTTTTGTTTTGTTGAGATTTAGGATAAGTTGGGAGCTAGTGAAGCACAGTTCAGCAGATAAGAAGGAATCTTGAGTAATGGTATGAAGATCTTTGAGGGAGGAAGCTGAGCAAATAAGGGTAGTATCATCCATGTACTGAACCACTGAGGCCTGGGTGGAGCTGGTTGGTAAAACAAGAGAAAAAAGAAGATGACCAAGGATGGAGCCTATGGGAACCTCTAAGGTGAGAGGGCGAAGGGTGAAAGATCTTGTTGCCAGTGGACAGCATGTTGACATTCTGCTAGGTAACTTTGGAACCAGATGACAGTGGGGTGACTGAGGCTAAGGGAGGAGAGGACATAGATGAGTTTGGAGTGGTTGGCCATGTCAAAGGCCTTGGACAAGTCCAAGAATATGGCTGATATAAACTGACCATTGTTTCTATGCTGGTTAACTGTGTTAGTAAAGGACAGTAGGGCTGTGGTGGTGCTGTGAGAGGGGCAAAAACCATGTTGGATATTAGATATGAGCTTGTGTGTAAGGAGATTGTCCATAAGTTGGGTGTGCATGATCCTTTCCCAGAATTTTTGAGAGAGGGGATAGATTTGCTGTTGGGCAATAGTTTTTTAGTTTGATGGAGTTACCTCCTTTGTGTAAGGGTAAGATGTGGGAGATTTTCCAGATAGTGGGGACATAAGCTTCAGATAATGACCTGTTTATAAGTATGGATACAGGGTATGCGATTGCTACTGCTGCAATTTGCAGGAAGTCAGCAGGGAGACTGTCGGCAGCTAAGGTAGTGAGCTTAAGTTTATTTTGTAGTTTTTGATGGTGTTGGTGGAGACTGGGTTTAGTATAAACTGGCTGTTGCTTTTGAGAGGGTGTAAACTGTTGTGGTTTGGGGTAGGAGGGGTGTTGTTGGGGCTGGTCTGGGTCATTGCATGTTGTTGAATTGATTCTGCAAAGTAAGTATTAAACTGAGTGGCTAAGTTCATGAAGTTGTTGGCTGTTGTTGTGGTGAAAGTGGTTGTTTTTCCAGGATGCAATATATTAGTAACTGCTGCCCAGAACTTTTGAGGGTTATTTTGATGTTTATTCTGTATGTTGTAATAGTAGTTGCTTTTGTCTAATTTTAGTAGTTTTTTTTTTGCTTTATTTCTGAGTTCTAGGAAGGTTTGTTTTGTTATATGAGATTTGGTTTTATGATATTGTTCCCAGACTCTATCTCTGGTTCTCAGTAGTGATCTGGATTCTTTACTAGCCAGGGTACATATTTTGATTTCAGTCTAATGTTTTTTTTTTTTTTGGGGGGGGGGCATGATAGTTGATTATGTTTAGGAAGGTGGAGTTAAAGGAGAGAACATCTTCTTCTAGAAGCAAGTGCTTGAGAGGTTCCCAATTCCAGCTTTTTAGGGCAGAGATAAACCTGTTTGGATCAAAGTTTTTTTGTTTCTGATTAGATGGATCGAGGGCTGGCAGTTTTGATTAATGCAGTTTCTTAGGAGAAAGGTTGGGTTGTGGTCACTAAGGCAGTCATGGAGGCAGCCTGAGTGGGATGAGAGATTGGTGTTGCTAAGGAAAATCCATTCGCGGATAGATTGATGTTTAGAAGTTTTATCAGTCATAGTGGGAGACATGATGATTTGGGTCAAGCCATAAAGGTTTACATGGGAAGTAGGGTTTGGAGAGAAACATAGGACCCAATCAATATTAAAATCATCCATTAGTATAGTTCCTTTTGGGAGAGATACAGAGGTCCATTGTAGTATACTTTCAAATGTGGTGATATTGTTGCCTTGTGGAATATATCTAGCTATGATATTTAGGTGTTTTGGGGGTTAATTGTTAACTTAGCAAATATTAATTCTGCATTATCAAATTCAGGTATAGAGAGGTCCAGAAGGTCTAGTATAAGGTGATCTTTGAATAAGATTACAACACCTCCTCCTTTTTTGTTTTTCCTATCTTTACTAGGATGTTGTAACCGGGGCAGTAATTTCATTGCTACTGATATCTGGTTTAAGCCATGTTTCTGTTAGTGTTACAATGTCGGGGGATTTAAGGGATAGTAGGGCATGCAGGTCATGGACTTTGCTATGCTTCTTATATTCATATTAAGAATAAAAAGGGAGGATTTGCATCTATGGTCGAGCATAATAAGTGTTGATAGTGAAGGGGTGACTAATGAACTGCATTTGGGGGTGGGACCAGGATTAAGGTGAATGTCTCCTGAGCACCTTAAATGCATAATTATGTGTAAAAGGAGCTTGGAGAGTTTGTGTTCAAGTTTTGAATATTTCAGAGCTACTGGTGATGTGGGATGATGAGGAAGGACTTTGATTGTGTGATAGTCTATATAGGTGGTGTGGAGCAGGGTTCAGACTGTAGTGTGGTGTTGTAAACAACTTGGGTAGTGGAATGAGGTGGTTTGCCAGGGTGGGGGTGTAGTGGATAATAAGTGAGTGCCATAAGTGGAGACACAGTGTAGGACTATAAGTGTTAAGCTAGTAACAATATGGAGGAGTGTTGTATTAAAAAGCTTCATTTTGAGATTGAGCTGGTATGTGAGGTTGCAGTAGATAGGGAATAATGTATGAATAGTAAAAGTAGTAGGGAGAGATATAATGTTAGAGAAATGTAAGTGGATGCTTTGGTAGGGTTTTTGGGAATATTAATGTTGTGTACTTCTACCTGACTGGAGAGGTGGAGAGGGGAAGATGAAGTGAGGGGAGGGACTAATGTAGTGGGGTGTGGAACTGGTTGGTGTGATGTTGTAGGATCGGGTGTTGGATGATGGGTGTAGTTATGCTTAAGTATAAATTTAGGTGATGTGGGGATGGGTGGAAATTAGGGGTAGTGTGGAGAAATTAAAAATTTGTATCCTTCTCTCTCTTCCTCTAAACTAAAGATCAAATACACTACTTTCTACTGTTATTTCTCTAAACCCAACTGTCCTCCTATAACACTCCTACCAGATGGGGACATCCAGCCTAATTCTGGTCCATCCTCTTCCTCCAACCTTACCACCTCCACCTCAACTACTGGACATTAACTCCCCATCCCTCCAACTAAACACCTGTCTATCTACTCCATAAACCTACAAAGTCTCCAAAACAAAATAACAAAACTACAAGTCTAGGTTTCCCACCACTCTCCCCACATCTTAACTCTCTCAGAAACCTGGCTCAGACCTCATACCACAAACTCAGAGACTATACCCCCCTGGTTATAATATTTTCTGGCAAGACAGGCTTTCCAAAAAAGGTGGAGCTGTTGCTATCATGTACTTAGAACAGCTAAACCTCTCCCCCTCCATATACCCATTCCTGACGTCTCTTCTGCTGAACGTATCTTTCTTAACTGCCACCTTAATCCACACAAACAAGTTGAAACTATCATACTTGGTGATGTAAATATTTACTGGAATAAACTTTTGCTGCACTCCCCTACCCTAAGTATTAACCTCTTTAGTTTCAGTCAACTTATTCCTACCCACTCACCTCAATAAAAGCTCCGGTTCCATTCTTGATTGGATCTTAACTTCCAACCTTAACCATTACCATACTCCCACCACTTTACCTGACTTCTTATGTGACCACCTTCCTATCGCAATACAAAGACTTTCTTCTCAAACCCCCAAAACCAACCTTTTTAGAGACTACCACAACTTGTCCAACTTTAACACAGAAACTCTGAACAACCAACTCTCCCTTGTCAATTGGTCTAACCTGTATAACCTTCCTCTAAATGATGCTGTTCTTGAGTTTAACAATACTTTCCTAAACATTCTAAACAACCTGGCACCCATCAGAAAAATTAGGATCAAGCCTAATTCCACATCCTGGCTCTTTAAAAACACCCTTACCACTATGAAACTTTGGGACATAACCTGGAAACAATGAATAAAGACAAAATCTGTTTCTGTCTTCCTTAAATTCAAAGAACTCTGAAACCTTACAAAGAAAATCATTATCCATGACACGAAAAACATTTATCAAGATGCCCAATCCACCCACAATTCAAACCCTAAGAAATGTTGGCACACTATAAGCAACATTCTCCATCCAGGTAAACCATATGCCCCCAACCCTTTCCCCCAACAAAACTCCCCTTGAAACTGCCACTCTACTTAATTATTTCATCGACTCTATTTGCAAACTAACTCTCCCTGACAACATTCAGTCACAGCACCCACCCCCTCCTCCACCTGCCTCCACACAGCCTTCTCCCTGAAACCTGTCAGCACTGCCTATATAACATCTCTTTGACAACCCCCCCCCAAATTTCTCCAACTTGCAGCCAGTTCCATAGTATATCCCATCTTTAACCTTATCAACCATTCTATCAAAGAATCTTTAGTCCCAGACATCTGGAAATCCTTTTATAATATTCCACTGCACAAAGGAGGTAACTCCATCGACCCTTCTAATTTCCATCCTATAGCCGTCCTCTCCCCTCTCTCTAAAAGCCCTCTTTTTAGATCTCTCCAAGGCCTTCAATATGATCAATCACCAAATACTCATGCACACCCTTAAGGCATTCTCACTAAATAGCCATGCACTTCAATGGTTCCAATTTTACCTATGTGGTAGACAAGCTGTCCTATGGTAGGACAAACTATCAACCCGTCTACCCATCATCCTAGGTGTCCCCCAGGGCTCCATACTAGGACCCCTTCTTTTCTCTCTCTCTTTATTAATGACCTTCCCACTGTCGTCCCAAATGCTACCTGTATCCAATATGTGGATAACTCCACCTTGATTTGTTCAACCACATCTCTGAAAGATCTAATGACATTAACACAGAATACTTTCACTATAGTTGAAAAGTGGTTCTCTAACCATCAGCTGATATTAAACCCTAACAAAACAAAGTTGTTTCTTTTCTCCTCCACTTGTAAGTCTTTCTCACTACTCTTTACCATAAAATCTAATAATGGTACCATTATCTCCCCAGATGTGCAAACCAAACTCTTAGGCATCACAATAGACAACACCCTCAAATTTGATATCTATTTCAATCAAACTATCAAAACCATTAACAAAAATCTTGGCTCCCACTGTAAGGTCAAACCTTTCCTTACTCCATTTGCTAGGACTGCTATTGCTCATTCCCATCTACTCTCCACTCTTCTCTATGCCTCCCCTCTACTCACTAATTTGAACAAATCCGCTCTTAGCAAACTCTCCAGCTGTTGTAACCATATTGCTAGATTTGCAACAGGCACGACCTATAGGACCCACCACTGTCACAACCTAAATCTTCTGGGGTGGCTAGAATGGCCTAGTCTACTTCAGTACAACCAGCTTGTAATTGCCTATAAAGTTCTCAACCACCCTGATAATACGCCTGCACTTATAAATATCATCAACCCTTATAGCAACCTGTGGTCACGTCACTCTTCTAATAAACTACTGGTTCAAACATCCAAAATCAACAACTCTGCTGGGGACTGTTAGCTAACTCTGTTGGCAAAACTTGGAACTCTCTTCCTGCTGATCTTACTCTTGAACCTTCTCTTACTCAGTTCAAAAAAGTCTCAAGCTATTCTTTAAAACTCACTGGCTATGTCCTTGTTCAAAACCCGACTAGATCCTCCTCTATAGTCTGTAATCATGTTACATTGTCTAGTTAATTTGTCAACACTGTTTTAAAAATGTATGATTATATTACCTGCTTGCTCAACTGGAGCCTGTAAACTGTGTGTAACTTGTAATCATTTTGTGATTTTTTTTTTACTGCATGTTCTACCATGGAGCTTTTCTCCCCAGGCCTCCACTGAAAATGGACATGTATCTAGTCGGACTATCCCATTCAACAAATGTAAAATAAATAAAAATAAATAAAATTCTTGAGAAATGCATTCATAGGCAACTTCTTAAATATCTTGCTCAGGAAAACCTCCTTACCCCCCTCTCAACATGGATTCAGGCCCCATCACAGCAAATCTACAGCTCTTCTAGCTTTCACCCAGACTATAGCACAGGCTAGAGATAACAATAAACTGGTATCATGTCTATTTCGTGATCTCTCCAAAGCTTTTGACACCATCTCCCACCCCAAGCTTCTTTCAAAACTAACTGAACTCAACCTCTCCACCTCCACTACCCTCTGGTTCACTAGTTAATTTAAAAACAGACTGTAGTCTTTTAGATGGCAGCCCTCCTGCTCCCCCTTTCTTACCTATCCAAACAGGTGTCCCTCAAGGCTCCATTCTGGGCCCTCTTCTCTTTAATATTTTTACTAACAATCTTTATTCTGCCTGCTGCACCTCTTCATTGAAGCAGTACGCTGATGACTCTACTCTAATCACCCTCCTCGACATCCCTACTGAATTTGTTTCCCTCATACAGTCTTCTTTTAACACCATTAAGCACTGGTTAATCAATAACCAACTCCTCCTTAACCAAAAGCAAACCAAGCTTCTTCTTTTCCTTCCAAAATCTATGTCTAACCTTAAATCCTCCTTCAGTCTCTCTTCTCTTGAAAACACTATCATTCATGCAGACTCACACACCAAACTTCTTGGAATGGTGGGATAATTGAAATCTCCCATAACCAGTGTGTTAAGTAAAATTTGGATTGTCTCCAGTTTGGTCAAGTAGGCTTCATGGGTATCATGACTCATGGAGGGGAATCTATAACTGACTTTGACTTGAATGGGGTTCTTACTCACTGTAACCTAGACTTGGACTCTGTGGAGTTGTCCAGTCTAACTAGATGGGAGGTGAATTTATCTCTAAGATAGATTGAAACACCACTTCCTTTGGTTTTCACACGTTTGCTTATCTTATAATCTTTCTTTACATGACTAGTGTGCATTTGCATGAAATATGCTGCAGTCTTTACTCTTTCTTTCTCTCTGTCTGGCTGCTGTATTTGTAAAACCAAGTTGAGTCTGTGCCTGATTTTGCAGACTTTTCCCGAGTTTGCTTCATTTTGATCCGTTACTAATAGAATATGAGGTCAACTGTCCACATAAGTTACCAAATCCTGAATTACTGGGTCATCTCTTAGGGGTGTGTTGTCAATGTCATGCTCAGATTTCCAAAGGAGACAATAATACATTTTTGACATTTATTTTTAGTCCATGATTCTGGACTAGTTATTTGTTTGGGATAAGCCTTCCTGTAGGATGGCTGAATCTTTTGGGGATTTCATCAGTGCTCCTAGCTTGCTTCTTGCTGGCTATTTTGTTTTATTGGCTGATTATAGAAACAATTGTCTTAAAGAATGAGATGTTAGAAAACAATTTCCATGGGGGAGGGGGGTGTTAAAAAAATTCTGTTCTGGGTGTATGCTAGGTACGCCACTGTATTTACAGGTTGAAAAAGCATTCACTCATATGAATGTTTGCTCTAATGACCTATAACCAGGCATACACATACCCCTGGTAATAACATCTCCACTACAGAAGATTTTCTATGCTGCTTCTGAAATAAAACAAGAAACATATAGCCTAGGTGACCTAACATTGTCTGGATGACAATCAGCTCAGCATGCATCTGTATGGTTTCACTCAGCTTATCACCTCCCCATCCAGACATAATATAACTTCCATGAAAGATGCAACACTTAACAGGATCCTTACCAAAATACTATTATAGGCTTTGCTACGTGGGTCTATATCAGAACAGCGAAAGCTGAAAACAGTGAACGTTCTTATATCAAACTTAAAAAAACGAAACCACATAATGTTGAGTGGCCAGAACAGCAATGTTTTTCACAGGGAAAAAAATCGCTAGGCCATTCTCAGGACTTTGTCTTTTCCTCCACTGTGGCGCGATCTTGGAGTTGGTATATTTAAGTTGGGGGGGTGAGGACTGTGGGGGGGGGCAAAGAAAATCACTGTTCCATACATTCGATGCTGTGTGGTTTCATTTTTTAAAGTTTGATATAAGAGCATTCACTGTTTTCAGCTTTCACTCTTCTGATATAGACCCTTGCTACCTTTCTAGTAACCATGATTGACTATCTGACTATATTTGAAGTCCAATAAATAAACCGTTCTCTTAAAACACACCTATAATAAATAAGGTAGAAATCTTACTGAGTTCCTGAGGATGGAACTTTCACTGAACTTTCAGATTATAGGCCCATAGCAATCCTCCACTATCCAGATTTCTTGAGAAATGCATTCACTCTCAACTACTAAAATAGTAAACCTCTAACAGCATTCGCACATCAACACAGTATGGCTTCCTTCCTGTCTATAGTACAACTACTGCCCTACTCAGCTTTACTAATGCAATCTGAAGTAGCAGGAACTCTAGTAAACTTGTCTAATCACTCTTTTCTGATCTACTGAAAACATTTGGTACCATGCTATGCCCATTACTACTTTTAAAGTTCTCTGCACTAGGCATCTTTTTCTCATCTTTACTTTGGTTTCAGGCACCTGTCAAACAGGGCACAAGCAGTGAAATGGAAAGATGATTTCTCATCCTCTTTTACCTGTGTCTTTAGAGATAAATTCATGGGTCACTGTTATTCACTCTCTTCACAAATGATCATCACTCTGCCACAAAGCATGCCACCATAGTTCAGTATGCAGATGATTCTGCTCTAATCTGCACAGCTGAAAACCGTACAAAACTACAAGAAGCGACATAATAATCTTTCTTATCTGTTGAAACATGGCTAAATAAGGCTCAACTTGTCCTTAATCTCAAGAAGACGTAACTAATCTTATTTACTCCTAAACATCTCTCTGTCCAAAAACTCTCTTCACTATATACTCAGACCAATAAATCCAAAACAGAACATGCCTCACTTACTTAACTTCTAGGAGCCACAATAAATGACAAATTAAATCTGACCATCACAAAATCCAAACTGTAAACAAAATCCATCAAGAATGTAGCTTACTATATAGGGCCAAACCCTATCTTACTGACACAGCAAGAAAACATATAGCCACTACCTTCCTATTACCACCTCTCCTATATACCTTTCAAATACTCATCAATCATCAAATACATTACTACTCAAAATGGATCAATGTTATAACAAAATTGCTAAACGTGCAGCCAACTATCAACTCATTACCGTCTATCACTAAAACATCTTAACTAGAGATCCAAAACCATCTTACCTTGACACAACTACTAGTAACCTAGAATCGTATAAGTCAACTACATAAATGCCCTGCTCTACAATCACTTATCAAACCCTACTCCCCAGATAGAGAGTTCAGATCTGGACAAGACTCTGCGCATTATTTCTAAATCCCATTACTCAGCAAGTAACTCACTTTTCTCAAATTGTATTTCAAAAGCATAGGACTCAATTCCTCTCTCTCTCTCTCTCTCTCTCTCTCTCTATCTCTAAAACAAATCAGCAACCTAAACTCATTTAAACCTCTCATACAGCAGTATCTACTGACTTGTTGAGCACATGGTCAAGCTCCTCCTCATCTCCTGGTTAAATCAACTTAGCTTAACCTATTCTAAGAGTCAGAGTTCACAAACTACTACTTTTCACTTCAGTCAAAGGTCATACATCATGTGAATCAAGTTTTTCATTTCCTCATTCCACTCTGGTCTTTTCCCTTTACTACTTTTTTACAAGACACCCTTATACACACTACCATCCTCCATTCTTCTCCTCCTCTCATCTATAACATTTACTGTCTCTAACTGACATTTTTCATTTTTTTCCTTCTTTTTCCCCTCACAGTATTTTTGTACTTATCAGTCCTGATTTTTCTCTGTTCTTATCTTTCTCATCTCACTCCTCTTTTCCTAGTGTCAGCTTGCATCTCAGTTGTTTTCAATGCTCTCAACCTGTTCATACAAGAAATCTAGACAAAGCCAAAAATAATGGTGGGGGTGGGGGGGGCTAAGATTCAAAAATAGAGACATATTTAAATATTGCTCTTATAAACTTAGAAAGTTGCTGCAGTAAAAGGTTTTATGTTAACATGCATTTTCTGAAGACTATGAAGTTTGAAACTCAAATGTTTGTCATTATTTAGTGACTTTAGTTCTAAATGATTTGTCAGAAAACCACACACTTTATGAGGAACAGACTAAAAATATAGGCAAAAATCTGGACATTCTGTGAAAAGCTGTACCGTTGATAGATATGGCTATTTTTCAATCGTTAATATACTGTGTTGAATATTCCTTTTATTTTTTCCACCTCACCACCTCATATCTTTAACTCCTTATATATTTTCCTTGCTACTTAGTATAATTATAGCTTCACCATTTCAGTATTATAGGATATTATCACAAAATTACAACATATTGTATTGTTCTTTTAAAATTGTATTGTATAGCATTATATAATATGCATTACTTTTTTCACACTTTGGTCAATTATCTTTCATGACTTGATATTGTTTTATAACTCTTAACAAGTGTAATCATTAATTGTATTTTTTTTTTTACTGGAACGTTTCTCCTCAGGCCCAGTTGGACTAACCTGGTAAAAAATGTCAATAAATAAATAGTGTCAGCATTTTTGCACTTACTACCACAATTTGCTCATTTCTGCTTAAGACTTTACTTATTTAGAGTGTCATCTTTTCAATAAAATAGCTTGATTCTACCTCTCACAGTTAGTACCACATTTTCTTTATAATTCATTCGGCAGTAGTGGAGTCATGTGGGATTTATTTGCCAAGTTGTGTTTTCACAATGATCACTCTGGGTAAGTTCTAGGATACTGCATTCCCTGCCACTGTTAGAATGCTGGATTTAAAGTTGGTCTACCAGCCCAAGTGGTTGGGTGTACTAGCTGCACATGACACATACAGTTCGGCATTATATTTCCCTATTTTCCAATGGATAGATCAGCAACGTTTATGCTTATACAGACACCACAAGCTGGCATCTGCAGATATCTCCACTCCGTTATCTAAGCTCCCAGGACTATTGCGTGATGTATTCCTTCACTGTCACTTTGGGGTATAGACAGCAACTATGGTATGTAGACACTAAAATGAGAATGGGTTCCTCTGCCACCAGCCTTGTAATTTCTCAATGCATCAATTTTACTTGTTAATGCCAATCAGCAGCATTATAAGCAGAATATTACTGTTGTTCTAGAAATCTGATCATACTATGGAGTGATGCCTGATTATCAAAAGCAAGTGTTAAAGACAGTCAGTTTTGATAACTAAAATGGCAAACCATACCACACATTCTGAAATCTTGCTGTGGGTTATGACATGGCTCATATATGCCATGCTTTAATGCAGTCTGCTGGCGATGGTGCCATACAGCACAGTCTCACACTGAGTGGAAATGGTTCTTGGTGTTCTGTGTGGTTATGCATATGGTACTGTTTTCTGGGAAACACACAGAGAAAATCTTATTTCAACTCAATTTAGGTTGCACTAAAATAAACTAAACAATGAAAGTTTAATATGTATCCAGAATATGATAGTAGCGGGAATAACGGACATAGAATTATAACTATATATATGTGTATATACAAACAAAAGCCCTTTGGAAGGTAGAATCTTGTGAGCTCACTGCTTTTTTATTACCAGAATCAAAGCATTTACATTACAAAAGTTCGATGAACACTTTCATCCTAAGACGTGAACTTATCTGATCATCCGATTAAAACTATAAACCCTATGAAGTTCAACATAAAATATTGTACAGAGCCAACCAATTAGATTCTAGATGAGAGAAATCAGTTAGAAAATCTGACAAGTATAGGGCCCTAAAAGTGTTTTAGGCTGAAAGGAGGAGATGGATGCATACTTACTGCCTCTCTACTGTTGTGAGTTGCATGTTTGCACCAGAAATTCCTGTCAAGGTTCTGACAATAAACTCCTGGAAAAGTTTTTTCATGTTAGCAGGTCCATACGGTGTAAACGCAATATACAGAACAGCTCAGATCTGATATTGTAAGCATTCATAAAGGTTCTGAGGTTTACAACTACAATAAAACAGCATTAAAGCACATGACACTAATATCAAGGTGAAATGTGTGACTGAATACAGCTGGAGATCCGAGTCATGGTGATCTGCTCAGTTATGGTGCAAAGCAATAAGACAAGGATTGTTTATCAAGACCACAAGTTACCAGAGCGAAACTGAGTGATAACACACAGGCTATCAAAAACATAGTTAGTAGCTAGCCTAAGTGAATGAAATCTTCAGGTTCCTAAAGATTTGCCAAAGCGTGAAATAACAGTCAGTTAAGAATACAGGTTTTCTAAATTGTCCCAAATCTTGAACCCTCCCCCCAAACAACCTGCTAAGGGGAAATACCCACCTCTTCACTGATGCAGTCCAGGAAAATAGACTAATAATCAAAATAGCTGTAAGCTACTATCAAGGCACAGCTTTGAAGGAGTACCTGTATATTGGAGTGCAGGGCTAATGTGCTTTCCATACAGAGCAGTTCATATAGAGAATATTATGTCCCTTATTAATGGGGAAATGCTCTTTATGGCTATGAAGTCCCCAGTCTTCAAGACATCTGTGACACCCCACCACTGGCCCAGTAATCAAGGAGCCTCAGTCCTCACCACTGGCAACAGTGGAGGATGTACACTGAGAGGATGACAGATACACACACACTATTTCCAGATGCAGCTTTCTGCATCAAGTGCAATTTCCCATAAGAGCAGATAGAGACCACAGTCAGTCTGGGGTTGGTTTCTTCCTCTTTGTCCAGATCCCTAATAAGACTCCCCACTGGCACAGCTATAAAGTTGAGATCTCAGCTGAGTGGCCAAGCCAAGCCAAGACCTTCAGCATTCTCTCTGTCCACCCAATGCTTCATGTCCCTACCCAAGTAGCTGACACACACACTCTTGGAAATTTGTTTTACACACACACATACCTGGGAAAGGCTGGCACAGGTTTACTAACTATGCTCCCTTCTGCCCAGCTATTACTGCCACCAGCCTCCTCTTTATCAACTTCTTTAAGGCCCTTAACAAAAGATGTCCAATCTTACTGTGTAATGTTACTATCAATACAAATGGCAGCTTGACCAAGAGCAAGGCTATTAGGAGTGGCCTACACGGTGTCACCAAATAAATATGCAAGTACCCTCAGAGCTTAAATATGTCTAGACAGGCCAACCACAATGAAAGGTTTAAATATATTTAATAATAAATTATAAAAGAACAAGACAATATTAAATATATATTTACAGTAACATCAGAGTTAAAAATCACAGGAAATATTTAAAACATTGCACGACAGTCTCAAATACATAAAAAATCTAAGCTAAGGTTTGCTATATTCCTGACGATATCTAAGATAATTACTATATTCTAGTACACTTAATTAGAGCAGCAAGGCAGATGTGGTGAATGGATCTTCTCTAGTTGATGCGGTCAGGTCAAAGACAGAATACAGAATGCAGAGTCTCTCTCAGAGAGTTCTTAAATTGATATCTCAAATATTACTGCTGGGGTAGTTTGCAGAATGACATAATTTATTGTCATCTGACTCTATCCCAGGTAAAACCCTCACTGCTGAAAGCCAGCAGTATTTACCATATACCTGTGAAAATACATGCACAAGGGCTTTTCCTCAGATTTGTGCAGCTGTTGGAAGTCATAAAACAATAAAACATTTCCACATTTCATAGGTTCATAGGTTCATAGGTAGGTACTAGGCTATTGGCCCTAGGGCCTATACAAGCCTAGCCAAAAAGGTACCCTGGCTTTTGCCACCCAAGAAAATTATTTTCATGTGCCCCTGTCAAGCAGAACCACAGAAGTGATCCCCGGGGTGAATTTCCTATTGCCCATCCAATCATCAAGATTTTTCTTGAATAGTGTTAATGAGGAGCTCTGTTTGACAAAGATACGTAGTCTGTTCCAGAGTATGGGAAGTCTCTGGGACAGGAATCTATCCCTCCGGCATGTTCTATTTATTGTCCCTAGAGGGGACAAGGTTTAGGTCCCTAGAGCGTGTAGCTCGGAGGGATAGGGATTTCTTTAAGTGGAGCATGTCTAACAGCTCTGGGTTTGACATAGCTTTGTATGTTAGGCAGAGATCGCCTCTGAGTAGTCGATATGCAATGGAGTAAAGCTGGAGGTTTTTGAGACGGTCTGCGTAAGGCATCTGTTTGAGGCCAGTAATCCTCTTTGTGAGGTATTTTTGCGGCCTTTCCAGTTGTTGTAGATGTCTTGTGAGGTATATACCAAAAGGGGCATTGTACTCTATAATGGATCTAATGAGTGATGAGTAGAGGGGAACAATGACCTCTTTTTTTCTGGATGAGAAACCTTTTGTGATGAGGTGTGCCACATAGAAGGATTTCCTGACCACTGTGGCGATGTGATTATCAAAGGAGAGACTACTGTCCACCTGTGTCCCAAGGTCTCTTATCACACTTTCAGTGTTAAGTAGACTACCGCCTATGTGGTAGTTCATGGGCACAGAGTTTTTATGAAAGGGGATGGCAATGCACATTTTGGCATTGAGCTTGAGACCATGTCTTTGACACCAGGCATCTGTCTCAGTGAGGCCCTTTTGTAGGATGTCCACATCATTAGGAGTATCAATTATGGCTCCTAGTTTGCAGTCATCTGCAAATTTAGTTAGCCAAAGACCTTCTGTGTTAGTCTGTACTTCAGAGAAGTAGATAACAAACAGGAGAGGACCCAGGACTGAACCCTGTGGTACTCCACTTGTCACTGGTCTGAAGTCTGATTTGGAGTCTGCTACTTTCATGGTGTGGGTTTTGTCAGTAAGCCATTTGGCAACCCATCTTGTGACATAGGGATTTATACCTAGTTTAGTGAGTTTATCTATAATTCCAGAGTGGGGGAAGGTGTCGAACACCTTGACGAGATATAGATAGGCTGTGTGAACCACCTTACCCTCATTTAAGGCTTTTGTGACTACTTCAAAGAAGTCTATCAGGTTTAGGAGACATGATCTGCCTTTTACAAACCCAAACTGTGTGGAGTCCAGAGTTTGGAGATCTCCAATGTCTTTGTTTATGAGTTCCATGATGATACACTCCATGGCCTTGCAGACAAGGCTCGTCAGGCTAATGGGGCGGTAGTTCCTGGGGTCTGTTGTGGCCCCCCTTGGTGGAGTGGGATAACTGCCGCTGTGCGCCATTCAATGGGCACAAAGCCTGAGGTGAGGCTATGATTGAACATGATACTTAGGTGGGATGCCAGTTCATTCTGTAAATCATGTAGAAGGCAGTCTGGGATGTTGTCAGGTCCCATGGATGCTGTGTTCTTGGCTTTGCAGAGTGAAGTTTTTACCTGTGCAGCTGTGATTACAGGAACTTTGCATTCTTCCAGTATAAAGATGGGCCCTTTAGGGGGGGGGGTAAAGTTAGCACTGAACCTATCTGCCAGGATGTTGGCAATATCAGTTGGTTCTGTATATTTAGTGTCATTGTGCTGTAACTCAGAGCAGATCTGAGTGTTGCCATTGAGATTTTTGACATAGCTATAGAATGCTTTGTGATTGTCTTTAGAATCAGTGGCAATTTTGTTTTCATAACTAGTTCTGGATGATTTTATGAGGGATATCAGCTTCTTACTGAGGCTGACCAGGGAGTTCCTCCAATCATGGGATTTTACTCTTTTTTGCAACAGTTTCTTTCTTCTGTTGTAGAGTTTGTTTATGGCAGAAGACCACCAGATTGGCTTCCTTTTTTTGGAGGATAGCATCTTGGTTCTGTTAGAGATAGCATGATCCATGCACTTGTGTAAGTGCTTATAAAGTGCATTTGTGTAGGATTCAGCAGTCGTATCTCTATTGTCCATCTGCATGGGTGTCGTGAGGTTTGCCACTTCTATCTTAAGAAGGGTGAAGTTGGCTTTGGAGAAATTTTTTAAGGTTGTTTTCCTAATTTGGGGTGGGAGTTGGATGTGGATGTCTAGGGTGATTAGCTTGTGGTCGGATCTGACCAACGAGGAGCTGACCTCTATTGTGGAACACCGGTCACCCATGTTGGTGATGACCAGATCTAGGATATTGCTGCCCCTGGTGGGGGTGTGGATAAGTTGATCCAAAGCGTTGGAATTGATGATTTCCAGAAAACGTTGAGCAAAAGAGTTGGTACAGGAGTAGTTTTCCCAGTTAATGGTAGGGTAGTTGAAATCACCCATCATTAGAGTGTTGGGTTGTACCTTAATATTTTTCACTGTATCAAGAAAAGAGGAGTGGGAATCCTGGGGCATGGTGGGGGGTCTGTAGCAAGCTACAATCTGGATTGCGGTTTTGCCCAGAGTTAGTTGAACTTGGATAATCTCGGATGCATTATGCTGAGCAACTAGCTTGGAGGTGTGGATATCCTTAATGAATATGGGCACGCCTCCACCTTTAGTGTTTCGGTCCGGGTTTGGTGGCCGAAAGGTGTGGTATGAATTATAGCCTGGTAATGCAGGGGTGCTTTCTGGAGCTTTGAACCAGGTCTCTGTCACTGCACAGATGTCAGTGTTCTCCATTTTAAGGAGTGCCTCGAGTGAGTGCATTTTGAGGTTTAGAGTTCTAGCATTGAGTAGCATTACCCTCAGATTTTGCTTGCTTGTACCTGTTACAGTGGTGAATTTGTCATTTGAACCTTGCCTAAAAAAGGCACTATAGGGGTGTCAAGGGCCTTTGCCAGTGTCCAGAATCCCAAGGGCGACAGGTGCAGGCCATCTCTGGCAAAGCAGCGTGGTCTGTCGATCATGTCATCCCAGGCAGACAGATACTGGATTCCCTTAGAATGACACCAGAAGCTTAGCCAATTGTTAAAGTCAGTCATTTTGTCCTTGTACTGTGGTGTCATTCTGGGTGATGGCAGGATGCTACTCAGGGCTAGGGTCATACCAGCCTGGGCTACAAGATCGGAGAGCTCCTCCATGTCTCTTTTCATGTAGTCCAGGAGGTGCCTCAGGTCATTCACACCAACATGGACAATGACAGAGTCATATTTGTACTTGTTGTGGAGTGACCTGAGTGTGTGTGTTATGTGGCAGATCCTGGCACCTGACAGGCAGCTGACAGTAACTTTTTCCTTGTTTAGCCTGGTGAGTGGAACATTAGTGTGTCTGACTATAGAGTCACCTATGACTAGAGTGTTGGGTACATTATGCCTTATGGGCTGTAGTTGAGTGGCACACTGAGCATGTGGGCTATGTGTCATTTGGGTTGTGTTGGGTGGGTTGAGGTTGCTTGCATTTCTGCTTTGGAGGTCTCTGTTGTTAGGGCAGATTTGTACTGAGAGCCTCCCCGAATGTAGGTGTGTGTTTTGTGGTTCTGTGTGTGTGTTTTGGTGGTGTAGGTTTTGAGGGACTATGTGATGAGTGTGATGCGGTGCAAGTGTTTACCTTCTCCTCTTGACATTTTAGGCTAGTCTTTGGTGAAGAGAGCTTTGCTTCCAGTTTGGCTATATAAGTGCATCTCTCACAGGTTGTAGTGTTGGGTGGTAGGAGGAGAGGGTTGTCTGTGTACATGAGGCAATTGCTGCATTGTCCCAAGATGCCCAGATTCATCAGGTAGACAAGAGAAAACACCGGGAGCTGACCTTTAGACATGCCTGAATAGGTTCTTATTTATTAAGTACTAAAAACTGTTTTCCTCTAGACAAGTGAGGAAAGTTGAGTGCTGTAGTAATTTGTAACTTATTTAGTGCTTACAATGAGTGCTGAACAAGTGCTGAGATCAAAGAAACAGATGAGTGCTAAAACTAAAAAGCTGGCTAGTTGCAAGGGAAATTTTGAAGAACAGACTTTATGGCGTCAGGAATAGTTTAACCTCAGTTAAGTGGGGGGGGGGCCTTAGGAGCTCACAAACAGTCCTGGACACAGCAAATCCATATATGACCTGCCACAGGAAAGGGGGGAAGCAAGCTTAGAATTTTTTTTCCAGTAAAGTGGAAAGGAGAAAGCTGGAACAGAAGTTAATTCAACGTTAAGAATCTGAGTGGGTTGGCCTTCACAAATGTTCTCCATTAGATTGAGTGAACTAATGACACTAGACTGGGAGGATTGTCACAGACCAAATATACAGTATGGGCAGGCAACTGCAAAGCCACCAAGTATAAGAACACACAACACTAGGGAGGGTGGGTGAGAAAAATTACAGTTTCTAGCTGTAGCCACTAAATGAAAGTTTTAAACAGATCAAGGAGCAGACTCGAGAATGCTTTTAACTGTAACAGACAAAAATGCACAGAAAAGCTCGGATAGAGCACACAAACTACAACTCTCAGTATGAAAAAGCAGTTTACAGTTAAGTAATGTTAAAACAGTATAAAACAGTACATAAATGCAGTGAAACAATAAAAAAGCTTTATAACAGTGCAAAAATATAGTAGATCAACTGTATAGCACAATTATAAGCGTTTCAGAAGTGCAGTTCAGTGAAATAAGTGTAAGAAATAACTTAGCCTGCTCTTGGAACCTTAAGGAATTTCCACTTATGCAATGCAATCCAGAGCCTGACAATACAAGCAAAACCTTTATAAGACACAGGGTTTATATATCAGTAAGAATGGAGGAGTTGGAAGATCAGATTACTACTCAGCCCATGCTATTACCCAATCAGTCGTACTACAGAAGGTCAGGAGGCCTTGTTACTCTCAATAATAATGAAGACAATCAGCAGAAAATGGCTGCCAGAAACACAGGAAACTCAAACAAAACTATCAGCCTAGACAACAGGCCTCTATCAAGATTATGCCACCTGAGCAGAACACAGAAACCTCACTTTAAAAGCATAGAAAGAACACCCACAAAGAGAAAATACAAGTCTCAGTATGAAAAAGCAGCTTACAATTTAGTAATTTAAATAAAAAAGCCTAGTAATTACTTCTCCATCAAGACAACAAAGAGAGCTCCCTAGCATAGACATCCTATCTCTTGCTGTCATAAAGAATTTAATTTCAGCTATTTTTCTGAAGTTAACCTCCTGTGTCAAAGTTTCCATTGTTAAAATATATAAATTTTAGCAGTTACAATAGTCTATGTACATTTCTGCTCTATTCCAGTAGGGCATGCTGTAGTTATATTTTAAGCACTTTGCAAAAACCTTTTCAATACACACTTCTGTATCAGCAGTTTGATATATATCTGACATACAGTTCTAATACATTTATAACACAAGTATTGTATATGAATCATGTTGATATTCACAAATGACACATAACCATTTACAAAATTCCCAACAGCTGTGCTAGCAGTATCTCTCTTTGTCACACTGCTATACAAATCATGTTAATATTCACAAATGACATATAATTTACAGAATTCAACATAGTTGTGTTGGCAGTACTGCCTTTGTCACAACATCTACCAGGAGAAACTGTTTGAAAGACAAATGTTGCTACTTCACTGGCCCACTGCTGGTAAGATCCTATGTTAAACCTTAGAATACATATCTAACTACCCTAGAAAACATGAAAACCCCTACAGTCAGAATGGGGTGGGGGAACCTCCCCGTAGTCAAGTCCTTAACTTACAACACATAAAGGATTTTGCCCCAAACTAAAATAAATATTTGAAAATCCAGAAAAAACACAAAAAAACAAAAACAATGCCAGTTACTTTGAAAATACCAGGTCACATAGGGATAAAACAGTAATGGTGTGACCAAATTGGAACTGGCTTAACTTCTTGGCCCCTATTGTTGGCATTGGCATCTACTTCGACAAAGTTTGCAGGCGACTGCAAACTGGACGCCCTACAAAGAAGGCAAACGCAACAAAAAAGTGCATCATAGTGGAAATACCTACATCCGACTGGGCCTTCAGGACCATGACGAAACAGATAGCCCAAAAAATGCCCGCGCCAAAAAATGTATAAAAAAATGTAACACCATAACCTACCGGAAAAATGGCAATCCACCCTTAGCTACCACATAGGTGGCAATCCACACAGAAGAGGGGGACAGGGACCTGGGACCCAGGGGTTTCACCACATTTCTTTTACACTGGTTAACTAAAGCCCTTGAAGTTGAAACTGATCACACGAGGACCTGACATCCAAGATTCGATTCCCAGATCTAGTGAGGTCATTGTTTCCTGTATCTTCACAATGATCAGACCAATGCGAGTAATAATGATGTCTCTCAGGGATGTCTGGCCCGACAGAGGCACCCCAAAAGTTTCCTCACCAAAAGGATCCAAAAGGATAAGGGATCTGTCATATGCTGCCATGCCAGGAAGAAGAAACTCAGCATTCAGTCGCAGATACCGTTCGCTCAGAGGTGACATTATGACTCGATATACAAGGCCATGTCCAACCCGAATTAATGGACATGCTCCACCTCAAAAATCCAAATCCACCAAAACCACTAGAGGGGAGGGCTCAGAGACTGACTTGTTATAGAAGAAATATATACCTGTGGATGGAGGGAGATCGAATCATCTCTCATCTCTGTGTCACTGCTGGACAGCAACAACAACAAACTAATATTTTTTTTTTTTTTATATGAGGTAAGTAAAGCCACAATAATTTGGGCTAGGCTTATAAATGCCTTAGGGCAGATAGCCTAGTATAAACCTATGAACCTATGAACCTATGAACCTATGCCCTTCAAAATTCTCAGTATGAGTAAGATGAAGGAATAGAAATCAGCTGGCCTGAGCTCATTGGAATGGTATCAGTGAAAAAGAAATTCTTACCAGGACCCCATGGATGCAGGTTACTGCAAAATCATAAATGAAAAAAAAAATCATTGTGTAAGGCCAGATGACCCAAGCTGGTCGGTTTTACTTCATATCGTCGAAATCTCATTTCATCGAATTTCAAAACAGCAAGACCAAATCATTAAAGCTCATTTCATCGAAAACTCATAACATTGAATCTCAAATCATTGAAAACTACAAAGCAACTAGAAATAACATCCCAGACATTGTTTACTATGTTTATGCAGGGGGCAAGCCCCCCTGCACCCCCCAAGTGGGAGACTCCACCCCCACACCCCCGAAAATTAAATATACCAACTCCAAGGTCGCACTACAGTGGGGTTAGGAAATTACCTTTTTCCCCCACTGTAGTGCGACCTTGGAGTTGGTATATTTAATGTATGGGGGGTGTGGGGTGCAGGGGGCTTGCCCCCCTGCATAAACGTAGTAAAAACTCTGTGGGATGTTATTTCTAGTTGCTTTGTAGTTTTCAATGATTTGAGATTTGATGTTATGAGTTTGACGATTTGAGCTTTTGACAATTTGGTCTCGCTGTTTTGAAATTCGATGAAATGAGATTTCGACAATATGAAGTGAAACCAGCTGGTCACGTAACCTTCTAAGAATGTCTTCAATCAAGAGCAATGGGACAGTCAAAGTAAAAATGCCCACACTGGCCGGAAAGAAGAAAGATTACCTGTATGATCTAGGCAGCATGAAAAAGAAAAATATTTTACATTCTTGACCCAAACTGAATAATAAAACTGATGTGTATTAATACCAGTATCAAATGTATAAACTCAAACTTAACAAACACCAACTTACAAAAAGTAGTACAACTTGCTTCTGTTCTCACAAATACAAGGTACAGAGTTCAAGCCTTACCTCCAATTATTAAGGGTCTCAGTAGCCTAATAGATAAGGCACTAGCCTTCTAAACCAGGGGTTGTGGGTTTAAGCCCCATCTGGGGTGACATAATCTGGTGGGAGGTTGGCATAATGGTTAAAGTGTTTACCTTACAGACACAAGGAGCAGGATTTGATTCTCACATGGGGTAATTGGCTAGGCTTAAAATGGTGCACAACAGCAGTTTGTCTAGTACTAACCTAAGGGCCCTGGGGCCATTAGCCTTGTAACCTCCTATAATGGGAAATTCACTCTGGGGGTTCCACCTGTGTCCCTCTTCAACAGGGTCAATAGGTTCTGATTGTACTGTCTGCTTGAACTTGACACGCCTGAGAACACTGGTTGAACTTGGCTAGGATTGTAAGTGCCCTGGAGCCATTAGCCTAGTAACCTCCTATGATTCTATGATCCTATGTAGCCAAAAGAGTTGGTAGCTCCAGTCTTGGCCTTTTTTTAAAAAAAACTTTATTTTGCAGTTCACGCTTGATAATAATAATAGCAAGCTTCACTTCCATGCTGTTGACTTAGCATCCATAGCTTATGAATACATTGTCCATCTATTTTATAACATTTGTTTAACATTGTGCAGATCAACACTCTTTGTTTTTATGTATCCTAATAAAGTGATTGCTTTTCATAGAAACATACCCCACAGAATCAGTACAATGAAACTCACTCCCCCTCTATGTGTGAATTGTTATATATATATCTAGCTCTCTTTAATTTTTAAAATACAAAACAGATTCTACACTTCATCTTAGCCAAAAGGCTGAGAAGTGATGCAAACATCCCCCTTTATAACTGTTTACATACAACTATACATTATCACTAAAATGTCACAACAGAATTACAGCAGTGTAGCAATTTACCTATATTGATATGATAATAAGTTTGAGAGTGTGACAGCATTTCAAAGTGATACAAAATGTACACCCATGTTCACATCATATCTTCCTGGTGCCTAATTTATATATCCTATTTGCAGGCCTGTATTATACCTTATGAATCTAGATTTGATAAGCCCAGTTCTCAAAAAAAAAAAAATAAATAAATAAATAAAAAAGTATCTCACTCCCTTTACTACATTCCTTTCCTGAGGGCCCTTCTTGTTCCTTGATACTACTTAGACATGCAAGGTATTTGACTCATGTGCCACTTTAAGCTGCTCCCATCTAAGTACTGTTTCCACAATCCCCACTTTCTTATATAGATTTGTCATATTTTCCTTTGCCAGCTAAGCTCCTCCTTATCTGCCAGCATTATAACCAGGTCTTGCACCTCACCTATTTCTGGAGGATCCCTTCTCTTCCATTTCCTAGTAATTGTTTTTTTTTTTAGCATTAAAAACATAATCCATAACAATTCTCTGGGTCTTCCAGTTATCTGTTCTTTCCAACCCAACAATATATTTTCCTTAGATATAGTCAGTTCTGTTTGAAACATTTTACTCACCCAAACTTATACATACTTGAATTTCATCAGAATTCCACAATCCCAAAAGGTATGTACCTAAGAACCTACTTGAACTTCATTACATCTACAACACTGCCCCTCCACACAGCATACATTCTAACAATTCTTGGAGGAATATAAAAATACCAGTACAAGCATTTTCAAGTGAAAAAAATTCTAAACCATTTAAATGTTGTAGATTTTGAAATTCAAAGTGTATGGGCCCATTCCTCTCCTGTAGTTTTCTCTCCTACTTCCTTCTCCCATGCTTCCTTCATTTTCCTTGCTACTTTCCCTTTTATTGAATCTCAATCCCTCCACACCACACGCTCCAGAGACCTCAACCTCATTACCACAATCAAGAGAATGTGCTGGAGGGACAGGTTCATAACCAAGAGACTGCCCATGCTATGGAACAGACTTCCCATACATGTCAAACAAAACACTTCACTGGCCCTCTTCAAGAGAAATCTTGATGAGTGGATGGGAAATAGAAAATTCATCCAGGGATCACTCTAGTGGCTCTACTTGACAGAGGTACTGGGGACTAAGGTCGGATGGCACTATGCTGGGGTAATCCTATGGGCTAGGCTTGTAAAGGCTCCAGGGCCATTAGCCTAGTACACACCTATGAACCTATGAACCTAATACAATACTCTATATGCCTTCAACAACACTGCCTTACTAAATCCTATTTCCTTCCTAGCTTCCTTGACTACCTTAGCTAGTTCGAGTCATTGATTTTTCTCCACCTTTACCCCTCAGTCTTCCCCTTGGTCAGTTTAAGTGGAAAGCTGCTGCAAATTGCAATACCATCCCTCATCTTGCCCAGCAAAGGATGCTGAGTTATAGAGATCCTGGGGTCATGGTGACTGCAAAATGAGGACCACATTTTTCATTTGGGCAGGTCTTTATAATATATAAAGTCCAAGTTAAGATCATGCAAAAAGGGAGAAATAATATCAAGACTGTTGCAGATGGACCGAGCACTAGAATAAAAGACACATAAGGGGACCAAAGGTGTTTAAGTTCCTTGCATCTGTCCCATTTGAATAACAAACTCCTTGGTTATGTCATGCAAGACAGAAACTCCTTCTGCTTGTCATTTCTCCAAGGACTGTTCAGAGACAACAGAGTAAGGAT
The DNA here is from genome assembly GCF_019279795.1 of Protopterus annectens. Lineage (NCBI taxonomy): Eukaryota > Metazoa > Chordata > Ceratodontiformes > Protopteridae > Protopterus > Protopterus annectens. Next base: position 659,487,695 of record NC_056744.1, read on the forward strand.
GCTACATTTTTAGGGAGACAAAGCTAATATAGAATACTTCTACAGGCCACACTCCAATTTAAGTGAAACTGGATATTATGCAACACAAATCTGATTTAATTTCAGAGATGACAGCATGATTGCCGATGATGTATACTGTTACTATTTGTGTACTGCTGACTGCTTTATTAATATAAAGTTAGAAAAGAATCCAATACCAGTGGCACTGGCCCAAGTGTGCCATTACAGGAGCTAAAGTACGTATGCACTCTAAATGCTTCAGATAACTTAGCCCAGATATTAGGAACTCCACTGAATGTCTGAGTGGGGATAAGGAGCAATTACCAAACAAAAATGTGAAGTTGAAAATTTACCTGTATATTTATATATGGTTATCTAATTCTTGTCATAGTATGTATATGCATTCTTTAAGTCATTAGAAATTAATGTAGCCAAACATTTAATGACTCAATATGATTCTGACATATAGATTCATAGGTATACACAAGGCTAATGACCACCAGGGTCTTTATAAGCCTGGCTGTGCAATCCAACCTAGTTGTAACCCTATGTATCATGGGCATCTATTAGGAGGGGGTTATGTTAGGAAGTTTGTAGAGGTTATATGTGGAGGGGGTATTTTGGCTTGGGCATTACTGTCTGCCAATATCAGAGACATGGGGGCCAGACCCAAGGAAAATTTCCAATTTCCCATCCATTGGTCAAGGTCATGCTTAAATATAGTTAGGGATGGACTCTGCTTTATATGGTTTGGGAGCCTGTTCTAGAGAATGGGGATCCAATGAAACACATATCTGTCTCACTAACATGCCTTATTTAAGTCACAAGCAACATTTAAATTCTTGTATCAGTGGTTCTGATGTTGCTCATTTTGCAGATGTGCAAGAGGTCCCTTCGAGCTGGATATGAGGATATCTTATATGCCAGGCATAGATTGCCTTTTAGTAACTTGTAGGAGACCAAGAATATAGAGAGGGCTTTAAGGTGATCTGTATAGAATAATGTGTTTATACCCTGGGTTCTGTTGGTAAGCAACCTTTGTGGACATTCCAACTCTTGCATATGTGTGGGCAGGTACATGCCAAAGGGGGCATTATACTCAGTGATGGGTCTGATGAGGGTTGGAAAAAGTAGTGCCATGATTTTCTTGCACCTGGATTTCATGCTGGTCAAAGGCCTGATTACTGTCTACTTATGTTCCTAGATCCCTGATTACTGGGTCAACTCTTAGGGTTGTCTTATCAGTGGAATAATTAACCCGAGTGCCAGTTTTCCCAAAAGGCACTATAATGCATTCCTTAGCATTGAGTTTTACTCTGTGACTTTGGCACCAGTCATTTGTTTGTGTTAGACATTCTTGTAAGATGGTTGTGTCATGGGGGGAATTCTATGATAGTTCCTAATATGCCGTCATATCGTGTTGTCAATTCCTTTTAATGCATCCGTGTATTTCATAGTCTAAAGTTAATGTTATTCTGCAGTTAATAATTAAGTTATATATATTTTGCCATTTGTCTGTTAGCAGAATGATGTATTTTTGTTCTCATGTAATAGGTGTTTAAATGACTAAACAAAATTAAAAATGTGACACTTCTGAACTAATTACCAGAAAAATATCAAAATCTTGAAAAAGCAAATTGGTGTGACATACATGACAATCTATATTTTTTAGGAATTATTATAGCAGTATCATTGTTTTATTTATTAGTTTTATTGGAAAGAGTTACATGGTAAAATGTTGATTCTGGCATATGAAATGAGGTGTCTCAAAATGAAAAACTACAGCTAATTTCCAATAGAATTATTGTATTTCTTTTTAGTCCAACGTACATTGTTATGGTGGACACAATGGCTAAATCTAATACTTTATATGATCCTTTCATAATGTCACTGTTTATGTCTCATCTGGTGGAAATCCTGCAGTGTTATGTCACCCAATATAGACTGGAGTGCATTCATTTATGCAATTCTACCTTGATATTTTTAATAGAATGTAGCTACTCAAACAGACACAATGCAATATTTTATTATTGCATGTTATTTCTAAATATTTACTAAAAATAGTAATACAGCATTGTGCCTAGTCTTCCATTGTAAAGAACTGTCTGCAAATCATGTGATCCTGAGAAAGTTATTTAACCTCATTATATTTTAAAGTCCCTCTTGGAATGACAATACATCTGGTGAGCGTAATGAGACTTATAAGTCAGCACATGAATACACTAAAAATTATTCAATAACACCTAATTGCTGATCAGAAATTTCCAGTCAGTGCACCCATTGCAAATGGAGCATCACTTTAGACAAAGACATTGGTCTACAAGCTCAGTATAAAAAAGTAATGAATACCTAAGCAGAACTCTTGAAAAATATAACCTAAAGTCTCTCCCAAGACACAGAAAACCACACCTCCTGGTTGTGGACAATGCTTGTTTACCCATGGCTATCATTTTTGTTTAATCACTTAGACTTCAGACTCATGATTGAACTCTACCTGCCAGGGGTGGAGCAAGCATTATGCATACCTAGTCATGGATTATTGATGTGTCACATTTCATTGGTGAGCACAATTGGATCCTTCACTCAGTAGTAAACACAATAAATATATATTCAGCCTCAGCAGCTGGTAGTAGTTTTAGATAAATGTAGTACAAGTAAACCATAAAAACATATATGGGAACCAGACACTTGTTCCATCGCTGGGCAGACAATCTCATCAGAATCAGAATCACATTTATTGGGCAAGTTTTCACACCTACAAGGAATTTAGCTCTGGTTTTAGTGACTCTCTAAGTATGTATTACATAAATGGCATACACACAACTATTAGGAACAAGGCAAATGACATACATGCAACTATTAAGAACAAGACAAAAAAGTAAATATACATATATATATACATACAAGGTGCAAAGTGCAACTCAGTGCATGAAATACTGAAATAAACTCTAAAAGAAACATATATTAACAATATGTAAACAATACTGTAGAATCCTCGGAGGTGTGGGAAAAAGAATACCCCGACCTATAGTATCTGATTAGCATCATATTAGCACCTTTCTACTTTATCTGTGTGTGTGTGTTAGGCTGTAGAAAGCTGGGCTTAACCAAGGAGGTCATTAAACAGAGTAAAGTAAACAGTTAGTAAAAATGAAAAAGGTCTGCACATTAGTAACATTGTCCCACATTCTTTGAAATGTAAACAGTTTTATTTATTTTTCTCCCTGACACACACACACACACACACACACACACACACACACACACACACACACACACACACACACACACACACACACACACACACACACACACACACACTCTTATTGCCTCAAAACTATGACTTCAAGGTGGACCTTCTCAAAATGCATCACATGCTGTAATGCATAGAGATATGTTGATCTGATCTTGTGTTTAAAAAAACTAACCAGTTAGTTGTGTAGTACATATGTAGTTGTAACTCTACATCTTGGTTCCTCCTGTCCCTTATAGCCCACCTCATACATCCGTTTTATCTGCAACTATTGAGTGCCTCATCCCACTCCCACATGGACAGACAAATGCAGGCTCCTACAAATGTCTTGTGCATGAAGTTTAGTGTCACTGGGCATTGTAGCAACCCATGCCCTCCTAAGTACCCAAAACATGAAGTTACTGCTCAACTGTCTAGATTTTCGCAGAATGTCCAGAATTTGTCTCATATTTTTGGTCTGTTCATCATAAAATTTGTAGTTTTCAGCAAATTATTGATGATTGAAGTAATTAAATAATGACACACATTTGAGTTTCAGACTTCACGTCCTTTAGAAAATGCATACCAACACAAAATCTGTTATCATAGCAACTTTTCTAGTTTATAAGTGCAATATTAAAAATCTGTTCCTATTTTTTGGACCTTTGACCCCCCCATTATTTGAGGCTTTGTCCAGATTTCTTGCTAAGAAGATGAGAGGGATGAGCAAAAGTGGATGAAAAAACATTAGAAAAGAGTTAGGTGGGATCAGTGTGTTAGAGTAGCCGTAATGTCATGGTGTACTCTAGGTGTGACTTAGGTGCATGTATGAGTCTGCCAAAGGAGATAGGGTATTCATAGGATCATAGGGGCATACTAGGCTAACAACCACTGGGGCCTTTATAAGCCTTGCCATGCATCTCAAATGTATCCCACAAATTTATGTGCCTTAGAGGTTATTTTACGGGGTATATGTAAGGGGTCTATATTATAACATTGAAGTCTTACAACTTCGAATGTTATAATATCGAACCCAGTAGAGCGAATGCTGGAAATAGCGAAGCTGCAGAACACCGAATACTTTCCTAGGGAAAGTATTCGGTGGGCTGTTTCTGCAGCTTCGCTATTTCCTCGACTGTGGAGTGAAGGTTACAGACCGGGTTAAGGTAAGTGTGCGAACGAAGGTGAGTGTGGAATTGGGCGCGGGTTAGGTGAGTTAGAGTTAGGGCGCGGGTCAGGTAAGTGTGCGATTGTGTGGACGTGAGGGTTAGGGTGGGGTAGGTGAGTTAAGGTTAGGGAGCGGGTAAGGTGAGTGTGCAATAGTGACAGACCTTAGGGTTAGGGTTGGGTTAAGGTAATTTGATAGCGAGTGGTGTATGTATGGTTTAGTGTAGGGTTTTGTGAAGTGTGTGTGTGTGTGGATTATTTATTTTGGTGTGCTTGTGTTGTGTGTATGTTTGTCGGAACAGCAAATTTTTTCCCAGGAATAAATTTGCTATTCGGGTTGTTCAGTTTTCTGATGTTTCGCTCTACTGGGTTCGATATTATAACATTTGAAGTTGTAAGACCTCAATGTTATAATATAGAACCTATGTAAGTAAGGGCAAGATTTACAGGCTACCTCTGTTTGTTAGTGAAAATGATGCTAGATCTGGGGTGTATTTCTGATTTCCCATCCACTGGTCCAGATCTTTCTTGAATAGGGTTAGGGAAGAGCTCTGCTTCACATAGATGGAGAAGCCTTTTCCGGAGATGGGGACAAAAGCTGTCCTTTCAGCATGTCCTATTTATGACATAAGCAAAGTTTAAATCCCTAGGTCATGTAATTCTGATGCTATTCATTTTATGGACATGCAAAACGTCCATCAGAGTGGGATCCAAGGATGCATTTTATATTAGGCATAGATCCCTTCCCAATAGTCTGTAGGAAGCAAAGTATATCGATTGGGCTTTGAGGAAATACCATTTACTCCTTGCATTTTTTTTTGTGAGGAACCTCTGTGGACATTACAGTTGTTCCACGTGCCAGGAGAGGTATATACCAAAAGGGGGCATTTTACTCTATGCTGGGTCTGATGAGGGCTGATTCAGTACAATGATGGCTTCCTTGGACCTAGATGCCATGCCCTTGCTTATGAGTTGAGCAAGATAGAAAGATTTCCTCAGTATCTTAGACACATGAAAGTCGAAAGCAAGGTTATGGTCTAGATATGTACCCAGATCTTTGACTACTGGTTCTGCTCTTAGGGATGTGTTATTGATAATGTAATTTGCTAGAGTGGCTGACTTTCCAAATTGTACTATTATGCATTTCTTGCCATTGAGTTTTAGTGCAAGTCATTTGTCTGTGTTAGTCCTTTAGGATGTTAGTGTCTTGGTGAATTCTATGACTGCTCCTACTTTGCACTCATCTGCAAACATAGTCAGTCAGAAGTCCCTGACATTGGCCTTGACTTCCAAAAAATAGATGCCAAAAAGGAGAAGACCTAGCACAGAACCCTGAGGGACTCCATTAGTGACTGGCCTCTTTGTGGAGGTGGTATCCCTTATCCTAACTTTTTGAGTCCTATCTGATATCCACCTAGCTATCCAGAGTGCAGCATAGGGATTTGTTTACAATGTTCAAGTGGGGTATGGTATCAAATGCCTTAACCAGATTAAGGGAGGCAGTATGCACCATTTGCCCTCATCCATTGCCTTGGTAACCTTGTCAAAGAAGTCCAACAGGCTGAATAGGCATGATCTGCCCAAAACTAAACTGGGTTGAATCCAGTGTTTGAAGGTTTTCTATGTCCTTGTAAACCATTTCTATGATAATTCTTTCCATGGTTTTTCTTATGATATTAGACAGACTTGTGGGTCTGTAGTTCCTGGGGTACATTGATGTCTGACCCTTTTACAGAAGGGTGACAGTTGCAGTTTTCTCGACATGTGGCACAAAGCCTGTTTGAAGGCTATGGTTTGACAATGACTCCAGTGGTCCTGATAGGTTATGTTTTAGGCTATTTAGAAGGCATCTTGAGATATTATAGGGACCCATTGATGCAATACTTTGGCCTTAGAGAGTGCATCAAGGACCTACTCCCTTGGAGTTAGGTTTTTTATGGCATTTCCTGGGGAGCACTGGGGGGGGGTAAATTTGGAGCCGAATTTGTGATCCAGAAGATTTGCTATATCTTCTAGCTCCATGTAGGTGGCTGTATTTACAATCAGTTTTGTACACTGCTGTATGCTGCCTTTGAGGTTATGGATATAGTTAAAGAAAACCTTGTTGTTGTCCTTTGCCTGTGAGGGTATTTTTATCTGAAATTTGGCTTTAGTAGACTTAATCTGCCCTCTTAGTTGTTTGTTTTGATTGATGAGAGGTGTTTTTATCATGCTGGGTGTAGCACTTCCTGATCTTGGCTATTAATTTTTCCTTTTGTCATACAACCTGTTTATGTTCGGATTCCATTAGGGTGGTTTGTGTTTGAGTTAGTTCTGGCCTTATTTGTGATACGCACTGTTTTCTCTATGCATTGAAAACCATGATTTTATGGGGTTTCTGTGAACAATTCCACATAGGCAACTGTGTTCTCAGAGTGGGGTGGGTGGCTTGAAAGTTTGACAAGTTATCACTTATTACTAGGAAGTTTGCCTTAGAGTAGTTCATAAATTCTATGGGGTTGGCTGGAGTTACAGAATTAATTTTTATTTCTAAGGAGACAGCTTTGTGGCTTGATCTTACCAGAAATGACACTACATTAGGGGGGTACAACATTCTCTCATGTTTGTGAGCACCACATGGAGTATATTTGCACTCCTAGTGGGCATATAAACTGTCTGTTCCATTTGTTTGTGTTTGTGTTAACAAAGCCCAGATATCTCTGTACCTGTATGTTTGAGGTTGTGTAAGTACCCAGTTTAAAGTGTAGCAGTTGAAGTCACCCATGAATATGGTATTGGGGTGAATGGTGAGAGCTTCCAGTAAGGCCAAGTATGAATTATGGGTTTCTTGGGTCATAGAGGGTGACCTATCACTTGCAAAGATATGATATGGAACTTTGGCTGTGGAAATCTGGACAGGGAGAGGCTCAAGCATGTCATTCTGTTTGACTAGTCTTGAAGTGAGTTTGTTGTTGATATAGATTGAGACACCTCAACCTGTGGTCCCTGCCTGTGCAATATCTGGCTTAAATATGTGGAAGGCGATGTAGCCCTGCACTGACAGGGTGCTTTCTGTGGCTTTAAACTATGTCTCAGAAACTGCACAGATGTGCACATTCTCCAGGGTGAGGAGAGCCTGGAGGGAGTGGAGCTTCTTGTTTAGTTTCCTGGCATTGAGCAGTAACAACTTTAGATTCACTTGGGTTGGTTTTACTATGTCAGAAGTTTTGCTATTTTGGCATTACCTAATAAAAGGAGCAATGGAGGAGGACAATCTTTTACCCAATATTCACATTCCTAGAGAGAACAGGTGAAAACTATCTTTGGCAAAGCAACATAGTCTGTTGACCATATACTCCCATGCTGACAAATATTGTACCCCTTGGAATGATGCCAGAAAGTAAACCAATTACTGAAGTCAGTCATCTTTTGTTAATATTGTGGCATCATTCTTGGTGAAGATAGAATGCTGCTCACTGCCAGGCACATACCAGCATGGGACACATAGTTGGATAGCTCCATAATATCTCTCTTCATATAGTCCAGGGATGTATGTCTCAGGTCATTTATATCCACCTGGACTATGACTGAATCATACTGCTAACTGAGGTCTAATGACTTGAGAGCATGTGTGATTTGGTGGATCCTGGCCCCTGACAAACAACTGATAGTAATTTTCTCCTTATTCAGTCTGGTGAGAGCAATATCTGTATGTCTCACAACTGAGTCTCCTTTGACTAAAATGTTGTGTTGACTTGCCTTATTGACTTTGTATTTGGAGCTCCAAAGGATGTAGTTGCATGTGCTTTGTTGGGTGTTTTGGTGGAGTGCTTTTGGGGTTGCTGAGGAATCTTTTTGCATGGTGAATGTCTAGCTCTTTTGGGTTTTAGAGAGTTGCTTTTTAGTGCCTTAACATATATTGGTTGATGTGCTGGGTCAGTATAATACGTGATGGGTGCAATACTTATATTACTGACAACCTGATTGTTATTTTTGAGTGCTTTTGTGTGAGAGTTATGCCTCCAGTGATAGTGTGTAATTACATCTCTAACATACTGTATCTGTTTCTCTAAGGATTAGCTGGTTATCAGTGAACATGAGACAATTCCTACTTTGTCTCAGGATGCCCATATCTACCAAGCTGGCAATGGAGAAATTGGAAATGTGCCCATCCATGGTGTCAGCCCTTTTCTTAGGTAAACTACAAAGGGATGGTAGAAGTTTACAGCAGGCTAACTAGGATGTTGTGAGTGTCCTGTGTAAAGTTATAGGGACATTTTATAGGGAACATTTTTCTTCTAAGTGTCTGAGTCTATACAAGGCACTACCACACATACCTGTCCCTCCAGCATGTGACATAAAAAAATACATGTTGGAGGGAAAGGTTTGTGTCTTAGAGTTTACCACTTGTCTGAAACAGACTCCCCATTCATGTTGAAAAGAGCTCTTGTCTAAACCTATTTAAATACAGTTTGGACCAATGGACAGGAAATCATAAATTCACCCCTGGATTTTTACCTGTGGTCCTTATGGATGGGGCAGTTTGTTGATACTTTAAGGCACAGGCATATACTAAAGCCATTTAAGCCTATGGGCATTGATAATTGGAAAACTGAGGCATGAATGTGTAGCGCACCTGCAGGTGTAACTGAAGTAGATATGGGTTCCTTCCTACCTGACTCTGGTGACACCTCTATTAGGCCCAACACCCCAAGGTGGCAAGAATGACAGATTTTTTTTCTCGGTGACACATGGTTTAAAAGGCAATAGCACATCCACAAATACATTATTTAACAGTGCGCCAGTTAGCAATAAGGCAAGGTGAGATATGCATGCAGTGAAACCATACATCCACTCTCTTTCCCAGAACTCAACAGAAAAAGGTATTGACATTCAAACACACACAAAGAAGGCAATATCAATGAGCAGTAAAGCTTTATAATGCAGCAATACAAACACTGGAGAAAAATTCAATGTCATTAGGCAATAAAAGAGTTATAATACAGCAATACAGATATGAGAAAATGCAATCTCATTGAGCAGTACTAACACCCTCAACCCCCTTGATCAATTCTAAACAGACAAACTCTGAAACACTCTATTATACCCTGTTCACTGGCCAGTGATTACTTACAGTCTTGCTGCCGGCATGATGTAGCTCAAATGGATCCCAGTTATTTGTAATCCATAAAGCATTTGGGGGGGATCCACAATATTATAAAAATATAAAATGATGGCCAAAGCCTCTCACCAATCCATCCAGAATATCCTAGTGACCAGGTACCATGGTTCCTCTGATGGGAAAAGTAGAAAAATCACCTGCCAGAACTCTGGTAATCATCTATGGCTTCTCTGTACTAGGCCCAAAGGAACTCCTTTTTTGCTGAATCATATGCAGGCGTAGAACTACTGGTTTCAGATTTCTCTCCTGATTCTGCAAAATGCTATCATCCAGGATTTCAGCAAAAGACAGACACACTCTGCTACTTCACTTCCCTGTCTCCAAAGCACTAGAAAAGAAAATCCAGTCATGCTGCAAGGCCCTTTTCCCCTAAAGTTCCCTGTTTCAGTCTTCCCTCCTTCAGCTAGTGTTCCAGTCTCCTCTTTCACTTTCGAAATTGTCTTTTATATTCCTGAAAAGAGCTCCACCTTGTGGTGTAATGAAAAACTACTGTCTATTGCTTCTACAATGAAATACAATAGGAGCTACAAATGGCTAGGTTAAAAAAAGCTCTATGGGTGTTAGACTGATAATCTTCTATGACCCTATGATCCTATGATTCTAAATGCCACTCCGTGAGGAACAGCAGAATTTATAGACTCAAGGAAAAGTGACTACACCGAGTATGTCTAGCATATTTATCAGTGGCAGTCTGGGGGAGACTAGTTTAAAGAAATACGATCAGTAAAAGAAGCAACAGATGTTATTTTTAAGCAGACAAGACCTCATCACACTTCACTGCTTTATAACATTGATGTTTTAGATAGTAAGATGGTTATGTGTCATAAATAAAATATGATCTATCTTTAAAATATCATTTTAGATAATTAATTTTCTTCTATTTTAGAAGCTTCTGAAGCATGACTGAGATACAACATGCAAAACACCCAACAGGCTGTAGGTATTATTCCATAAGAATGGGTAATGAGGCATGTCAAATAATATACAGTAATTGATAGCAAGAAAACTATTATGTCATAAAGGAATAAAAGCAGTGTCAAAAGGCATCCTTAGGCATTTTTGTTGTATTCCTGAGCAGTTATGACTGTGTTATAAGTATGATGTTTTGTCTAAGGTACATTGAATGAATTTCTTTTTCCTCTTCACCAGTTTTAATCATAGTGAAACTGGTTCATAATGAAGATTATTGCCTCATCTACAGTGATATATATTAACTGCTGTAATTATATGATGATTATTTAAATAATGACATAATAATGCAAGACAATGCATTTACAGAAAGGAAAACAAGGTGTCCAAGAAGACAATGAATATTAAGTTAGAGCCTCTCTTTTACCTCTTTGCTGAATATTGTCTTTATGAGAAACTGAGGTTCCCAGACATCAGATCATATAATTGTAATCATATCTTGATGTTTGCATTTACAGCATATGTAAAACAGGAGGAATAAATTATATTTTTACCTGGAATTGAACCACTTCCTCTTATAGCTTTTCAGTTGTGAGGGCAAATGCAGTATATGAATAATAACCGATCAAACACATAGATATGGAGAAAACTTGCACACTCCAGACACTGAACAGAAGTCAGGACTGAACCGTAGGCCTTGATGTTGGAAGATGGAGAACTTAATTACTTACTACAATATATTCTCCTTTGCTATTGTCATCTACAGCAAACAAATGAAAAGTAGCAGCCTTCCTCTCAGGCGACATATCAACTAAAATTTTATAGCAGGCACGAATAAGATAGGGCTATAGCAGTGCATCTTTTTAATTGCTTGCTGTATTTTATGTTTATATCCACTGAAGTTATTCTTAGAAAAACAACTAGTGTATTGAATGATAATGATTTAGGCTCATAGGTGTTTACTAGGTTAATGACCACAAGGGCATTTTTAACCCTAGCCATGCATCCCAAATCTCTGACAAGTTCTGACACCATTGATAAGTGTAAGAAGGGTTCTGGGAGGTGAAACATTTACAAGAATGGGCTTGGGAGATGAACCATTTACAAGCTGCCTGTGTCCATTAGAGACATAGGTGCCAAACCAGGGATGAATTTCCTGTTACCCATCCAATTTCCCAAACTACACTTGAATTGAGTTAGGGAGGAACTCTGCTTCACATGGATGGGGAGCCTGTTCCAGAGAAGGGATAGTCCCTGGGATTCATACCTGTCTGTCAAGCAGATCCTATTTATATTACAGGCAAGTCTTTAGAATAGGTAATTGTGGTACTGTTTGGTCGGGGGATATGCAGGAGGTCTATCAGAGTGGGTTCTGAAAATGCCTTGTATGCTAGGTATAGATCTCCCCTCAACAGCCTCTAAGACACAGAATACAGGGATGGGGTCTCGATACAGTCCGCATAGGACATGTTACTTATGCCATATATTCTTTTAGTGAGGAACCTCTGTGGACATTCCAGTTGTTGGATATGTTTAGTCAGGTACATACCAAAGGGGCACTGTACACAATAATAGGTCTGATGAATGCCAAACACAGTTGAACAATGACTTCTTTGAACCTAGATGCTATACCTTTGCTTATAAGTCGCACAACATGGAATGATTTCCTCACTACTGTAGACACATGATGGTCAAAGGCTAGATTACTGTCTATGTGTGTACCCAGTCCTTGACTACTAGGTCAACTCTTAGGCATATGTTGTCAATATAATAGTTACCAGAGGAGGATGACTTCCTGAAGGATACTGTTGTGCATTTCTTGGCATTTAGTTTTAGTCCATGGCTCTGGCACCGGTTGTTTATCTGCATCAGCCTTTCATGGAGAACATTTATGCTGATAGGCGATTCAATAACAGCTCCTAATTTGCAGTCATCTGCAAATTTAGTCAGCCAGAGGCCATTGACATTGGCCTTAACTTCAGAGAAGTAAATGACAAAAAGGAGAGGTCCCAGGAACGATCCCCGAGGGACTCCACTTGTGACTAGCCTCTTTGTAGAGGTGGACTCCCCAATTCTAACTTCTGGGTCCTGTCTGTGAGCCAGCTGGCTATCCACTAGGTGATATAAAGGTTTGTACCTAACCTCTTAAGTTTGTCAACATACCTGAGTATGGGATTGTGTCAAATGCCTTGGCCAGGTCAAGGTAGGAAGTGTGAACAGTTTTGCCCTCATTCATTGCTTTGGTGACCTTCTCAAAGAAGTCCACCAGGTTGAGTAGGCATGAAATGCCTTTGATGAAACCAAATTGGGTTGGAACTAGGGTCTGGAGGTTTCCTAGTCTTTGTCGATAATTTCCATGATAATTCTTTTCATGGCTTTGCATATGAAACTAGTGAGACTTATGGATCTGTATTTTCCATGGTCTGTAGATAGCCCACCTTTGTGCAGAGGTAGAGGAATGACTATTGTTTTTCTCCATTTATGAGGCATGAAGCCTGTTTGGTGGCTACAGTTAAACAGAAATTCCAGATAGCCTGATAGATCATGTTTCATACTATTTAAAAGGCATCCTGGGATATTGTCTGGGCCCATTGATGCAGTATTCTTGGCCTTAGAGAGAGCACTAAGGACATGTTCCCTAGTGATAGCAGGCAGAGTTATATTTGATGGTATTTCCTGAGGGAAGGTTGATGGGGAGAGAGAATTAAAGTTGGAGTTGAATTTGTCAGCCAGAAGACTGTATTTTCAATGAGCTAGATACACAACTGTGTATTGCCTTTGAGGTTGTGAACATAGCTAAAGGATGCCCTGTGGTTGTCCTTGGTCAGGGAGGCCATATTTACTTAAATTTTGGCTTTGTTAGACTTTATTTGTCCTTTGAGTTGTTTGTTTATTTTGTTGAGAGTGTTTATGTCCTGCTGGGTGCTGTACCTCCTACATTTTGCCATGATTTTTGTCCTTCTGTTGTGCAATCTACTTATGTTGTGATTCTACCAAGGTAGCTTGTTTTTTGAGTTAGTTCTGTACTTCTTCCTGGTAGGTACAGCTGCTTCTGTGCAGCAACTAACATGCTCATATAGGGTTTCTTTGGACAGTTCTGCATGGCAGCAGTGTTCTCAAGGTTTATGGGGCTTGAAATTTTGCCAGGTTATCCCTTAATAGTAGGAAGTTAGCCTTGGAGTAGTTCCTGAATATCCCAGGGTAAGCTGGGGTTCCAGGTTTTATTTTTACTTCATAGGAGACCATTTTGTGGTTTGGCCTTACCAGAAAAGACATTACACTAAGGGATGTGCAGCACTCTGTCATATTTGTGAGGACCAGATCCAGTATGGTTGCACCCCTTGTTGGTGTATTGACAGTCTGGTCCAGGGAGTTTGTGCTTACAAAATCCAGGAATCTCTGTGCCTGTGTGTTTGATAACATATATGATTCCCAGTTAATAGCGGGGTAGTTAAAATCACCCATGAATATGGTATTAGTTTGGATGGTGAGTGTTTCCAATCAGTTTAAATACGGGGCACGGTTTCCTGGGTCTCTATCACAAGACATTTACTCTTTTCCCCACTGTAGTGTGATCTCAGAGTTGGTATATATAGTTAGGGGTGTGTGGAAGGCATAGCCCCCCACCTGGGTGTAGGGCTGCCACATTTCGTCGTGGCTAAAACTGGAGTAAAGCCACACCCCTGCATCAACAGTAACCCTACCTGTCCCACCCATCTCCCACCCACATTACGCCCATTTTGTGACATCATGATGACATCATCTGGTGCAGAACGCCCTCTTTTTCTGTTCCTGCTACCTGCTTTCGGCTGATTTACTATGCTTTTCTGTAAAAAGCATAGGAAATCAGCTGATTTACAAACTCCAGTAGTCTGTTTTCTTTTTGAAACAGAATACCGGAGTTTGTACAGTGTTTTCCGGACTACCGGCGAATCAGTTTGATTTCCGGATAGTCTGGAAAAAAAACAGAGGGGTGGCAACCCTACCTGGGTGGGTTTAAATTACTGTGCTTTGTATGATGGCCTAAATGCTGGACAACTCGTTACTTTTCCTGGGAAAGTAATTTGTTAAACTGAATGTTCACAGAAGTGAACATTTGCTGTATATGGTTCAATGAACAAAGGTTCATGGGAATGAACCTTCAATAAAATGATATAGACCCAGGTTTCCTCAGTCATAGAGGGAGATCTATAACTTGCAAGGAATCGGTATTGGATTTTGCCTATGGTGATTTGAGCACGGAGAAGCTTAAGTGTATTGTCCTGTTTGACCAGCCTTGAGGCATATTTATTTTTTTATGTAAATCAAGACACCTCCATCTTTAGTCCCCGTCTGTGTAGTAGCTAGTCTAACTGTGTGGAAGGCATTACTACATTGCACCATCAGTGTGCTGTCTGCAATGTTAAACCATATCTCAGTGACTGCACAGATGTCAGCATTCTCTAGGGTGAAGACAGCTTCCAGGGAGTGGCGTTTTTTTGTTTAGACTGCTATCATTGAGCAGTAACACCTTTAGATTTCCTTGGTTCTGATTTGCTATGTCAGAAGTGCTTTCAGTTTGGCATTGCCTAAAAAAGGCACTATGAAGGAGGGCAATGTTTTAGCTAATATTCAAAAGCCTAGAGGAGAGAGGTGCAGACAATCCCTGGCAAAGCAGCGTGGTCTGTTGACCATTTCCTTTCATGCTGACAAATATTGCACTTGCTTAGAATGATGCCAAAAACTTAGCCAGTTATTAAAGTCATCTTTTGTTCACATTATGGCATCATCCTTGGAGAAGATAAAATGGTGCTCAGTGCTAGGCTCATACCAGCCTGGGACACATATTCTGAGAGTTCCATGATGTCTCTCTTCATATAGTCTAGGAAGGTACATCTCAGGTCATTTACACCAACATGGACTATGGCTGAGCCATACTGGTAGTTGTGGCCAATGACCTGACTGCATGCGTAATGTGGCATATCCTAGCCCCTGAGAAACAAATTACCGTGACTTTCTCCGTACTCAGCCTGGTGAGAGGGACATCAATGTGTCTCACGATGGAGTCTCCAATGACTAGAATGTTGGATTCTTTGGTGGCTTGTCTTATGGGCTTAGAGGTAGAGGCTCCATTAGATATAGATCTATGTGTTGATGTGGGTGTTGTTTTGAAAGAGCACATTTGGGGCTGCTAAGGGTATTTGTTATGTGTACTTTGTCTAGGAGGTCATTGTTGTTTAGGAAGGTTACAGATAAGTGCCTCAGCATGTGTGTCGATATGTCTGCTTTGAAATGTGTATGATGGGTGCAGTATGTGTACTACTGACAACATTATTGATATTAGGAATACTTTTATGTGAGAACTTTGCCTCCAGTGACATTGTGTAAATACATCTCTCACATACCATATCAATTTGTTTGTGAATTAACTGGTTGTCAGTAAACATGAGGCAATTTCTACATTGCCTCAGGATGCCCATATCCACCAAGCCAGTAACCGAAACAGTAGAAAAGTTCATATCCATGGCAACAGACCCTTTTTATTGATTAGACAGTTAGAGTGAGAATATCAGTCACTGTCAGGAGTATCAGGTTTGCAACTATTTGGACAATGCTTGTCACTGCAAACTAGTTGTCCTGTGTGCAACTAGGTATATGAGAAATTTCAATTGTGCTTTTACAGTAAAAAACACTTGAGGGGAAACTAATACGTAGACCCTGAAAATTTAAAGATAAGGTATTTAGGCAGATATTCTGAAGTTAGAAACAAATCAAGCAGTATTTACTGAAAAGAAAGAAATACCTTGTCAAGAATGATGAAAAGAGAGGAGTCGCATGAATGGCTACTTCCTGGCTACTAGTAATGCTGGTCTCATGACAGTTTCACTCTGTTGGGATACAATGCTCCTTTGCTTCTTCTCTCACTAGAAGCAAAATGTTAGCACCAATCCTAAGAAGAGAAGCAGGCCACAGCCTATTTGGTGAGCCACAGTCTTGTACCAGGTGATGCAAGGCTTGTAGCCTTTTTCTGGAAGATGCCTTGAATAGCAACCAGACCAATTAGGAATGTTAAGCACAGACACTCACTTTCCAGCCAGTAACCATCAGGATCAAGGCTCTCTGCTCCTTCTCTCACCAGGACCAGAATATAAGCACAGATTCCAAGCTGTTACCTATAAGGCAGTTATTAGGTTTTCTGGTGATCAGCAGTCTCCAGGAAATGAGTGGTGGCCTAATGGTTAAGGTGTTTGCCTTGCTAACACGAGGTGCAGGGTTCAAGTCTCACAAGGGATAATTGGCTAGGCTTAAAATGGCTCACAAGGGCAGTTAGCCTAGTACTAATCAATGAACCTATGAACCTATAATGTCCTTGAACTCCTTCTCTCACCAGGATAGAACTGAAGCACTAATCCCAATATGGCTACTGAAAGGCAGAATGTGGGCTCTCCAGTAACTGTTGGTCTTGCACCAGATGTTTAAAGGTAAGATAAAAAATATGATTTATCCTAAACACTGCAGTGTGCACTATGCAGTTAGATATGAAAGCGGGTAACTTAAGTTTTATCTGTCTAAGTGGAGAGACACTATTTTTAAAAGAGCAAGATAGACTGAAAGGGGGTGGGCACTTTTGTATTCTGGTACTAAGGGATACAGTGGGATGGTCAATAAATTTAAATAGTTGAAGGGGAGTGATTTAACAAAATTATAATTTTGTTCTTACCCACACCAGCCAGTGAAAGCAGAGAGGGAAGGAGATATATGGTAACTACTCTACTGCATTCTTTTATTATTAAATGCACATGTTCATTGAAATGTAATGTCTGCCCGATCTTTAATGGTGACTTTTAGTCTACAACTTATTGTTATTACAGATACACCTACAATGTTTAGTACTGAAACTCATTTGCTTTGCTTTCCCTGAATTTATGATCACATTATTTGATGTGTCCAATGTGCATGTGTCATTCAAATGTAAAGGAGAAAACAATATGAAATATATTAACTGTAATTTTCTGATTCATTGCATTAACTTTATAAAAACTGATTAAAATTAAGTACTTCCTGTTTTTTTTATTAATGCATGCAGATAAACATTACTCAAACTATCTTCTTCCATGTCTCTCATCACATTGTAGGGCCAGAACTTTTCCATAACTTCAATATTTGATAACAAACTGATCGGCCTACAACAAGCAGTATTAGTTTTACTTGTTTCTTTGCATGAAGCTTTATTTGCTTGTCTAATTTATTATTTTTTTTACTGATAGACACTTGCACAACCTGAAATTTTTGACCAATCGTTTTTTTTTCCTTATCAAAATGTTAATATTAATACTTCTTCCTTCATTTCACTTTACATATTTCTGTCTTGCATTTACTGTCTTTCTAAATATTTTAAGTTTAATTCCATTTTTTAAATAATTCCACATAACTATATTGTCTTTGTTTCTGAACATGTTTTAGCTTCTTAATGTCCTTTAAAAATATTCTACTTGTTCATTTTTAGTTTTTACACGTAATTTTGTAGAATGAATGGGAGTTGCAAAAGTGTTTGACAAATTTTATTAGAGAGACCACCAAAACAGAATGATCTGTATCTGGATACTGTGGGATGAACTTCTCATGTCCAGGTAAAATTGTCTAGAATATTGTTCAGTCTGCTGGGTTTACTATCTATTTTAAGTTATCATCCACCAGTCCATAAGGCTGATTGCATTATCAAACATATAAATCAAAAGTAGTACAATATTATAAGTAAAATATAAAGGCGAGCAATAAAGTTGACCATACATTATATTATTATATTATATTATATTATATTATTATATTATTATATTATGATCTAAAAGCAGGATGCTGTATCTCCAGGAAGAATTTCAGTGGTTGTTCAGAGCAATGAAATGCAACACAAATATAGTACACTTTACATCAAAAAACTCACATTTCAATTATTTACAAATTAATGGGGTAGTTCCCATCTCCTTTAAATTCCTATTCACATATATGTCAAAAAGATGGAAGCATACAGTTAATGTCTGCAGCTCAAGTTTATACTGTACTTGTATTTTTCTTTCAAATATATTGTTAGCTGATTGAGTTTTTCTTTCTGGATTGCTGCTGTAAAAGTGTTATGCCCAGTCAGACTAACCTGGTAATCAGTTGTAATAAGTAAATAAATAATTCCTCATTACAATGATGTATCATTTTTTTCTCTATTTGTTCTTTCTGTCCTCCATGCTTCCAGCCATCATCCAACTGTCATAGCTGCCCATACATTTACCACTGGGAAAAGAGCCACTGTAACTCATTCATTCTTCAGCTGGGTGAGGGCAGGCTTCACATGGCCACCAATGAGTCCGCCATAAGGAGATTTTATTTGTAAGTCCCTAATCCTGCCAGCAGGTGGTGACGTAGATACTCACATCAGCACAGAAACTGCTGATGTTAACCATACAGGAATGTGCATGCTTCAACATGTTCACATATATTCCCCTCCCACAATGATGGCTTAGATGTCGGGATGGATTCAGGTTTCCCTGGAGTAGCAAGGTCAACAGCCTGGGAGCCATTAAATCCCTTCCTCCAAGTGGGTACACTTGCAAATAGTCATGCCTCTCCCAATCCCCCAACTTGACTTTTCCAGCAATAAAGTTGCTAATCAAACTCTGGTGGTCTGGGTCACTGAGAGCTCTAGCCATTTGTGCCTCAGATCTCAGGAAGTGAGTTATTATTTCCACTATATACAATCCCAAAGAGGTTTCTTTTAAATTTTGATAACAATCATTTGATGACTTGCGTTATCATCCAAAGAGTCATAGGGATACTGATGTATTGCTGCCAACCATTGGGTAACAGACTTTGAAGCTCATTCTAGCTGTGGGACTGGACTATCAGAGAATGTGCACTCACTCACTACATTTGCACTTAGTCAATTTGGAAAGACTGCTAATTAAACTAATTCATGTCTTTGAGGTGGGAGGAAACCTGGGCATGGTAGAAAACTCACAGAGAGAGCATACAGACTTCACAGAGATGGAGGCATAGCTGTGTCACCCAGCACCCTGTGCCACTAACACCCCACTCTTTTGCTGATAGTGAAGAAAAAAAAAGAAAATTCTGTGATAGACTGTTCATGGCAGTCTGAAGCACACATTCCCCCTCCCAGACATGCCATCTCCCTACTAGCACAAAAACTTGCTTTCTGTACCGGCATTTCCTGGTACAGAAAGAATGCAAGAATAATACTTAGACTGTACCCTCTATCAGGTTGCAACTGGGGCACATAACCCCTTTGCCCCTCCCTTGCTACACTACTGAACACAGAAGTCACCTGCCCAAGAACTGAACCAGAGATTCACTTACCATGTGGTATCAGTGCTACTTAATGTACTGTTGTATTGCTCTAATCATCACACTACACTACATACCAATATCAATATCATTACTGTGTTACAAGAATATTTTCATATAAGGATCACATGGGAGGACTTGTCATTGAGTCCTCAGCCTAGGACTGTATTTCAGCTAAGGCTGGCACTGTATGGTAAATGGTCATCAGATATACTGACCTTACTAGAATGAGTTCATACAGTAATATAAAAAAAGTTATTGGTAGCATGAGGATTGATTCTGATTCTTAACTGTTTTTTGTTTATTCTTCTTTGGAGTGTCATTATTTTAGGCTTAGGTATTCCTTCCCAGAAAAGCAAAGTCAGAATTGTGGTACAGGGGCAGCAGATGGGCATTTTTTCATGGGTCAGCAATACCTTGGATGGAGCACACACTGAAAGCTATGCTACATTACATGATAACACTTGATCTCAGTTTGTTGTATGTTATTCTAGCATTCCTACAGTGTTATCATACATGCTGGGAGAAAATGCAGTAGAAAACCAGGTGTGCTTTTTACTGTGAAATGATTCTCAGCAAATACTTGTAGCGCTTAACAAAAGCAATACTAGCTAAGCTCAGTGGTTGTTCAGTAGCAGTAGTGATTGCAGCAACAATATTAGTTTTTGTCATTGATGTTGCTGATGCCTTAACAGCATTAACAGCAGTAGTACAATCATCTTTGAAACATTCCTTTTTACCTTATATAAAAGGTTTCAGTGCATTTGACAATGAAGAATATTAGTGTATATGACACATTATCAGATTCACCACAATCTTCCTAAAAATACACATTCCTAATTCCAAGGTAGAGATCAGCAATTACGCCTCAACCACAAGTAACAAATTAAGCTCTTCAGTAAAAGACAGCAGCCTTGTGTGTGAGTGTTTTTCTTCTAGTTGGAGTTCATGTACACAGCGGGACCCGGTCCCGGTCCCTGACCTGTGTTCTTAGCTTTAGAGAGAGAGAGGGCTCTCTCCTGGGCATCTGGATGTCAGGAGGCTACTCTGCTGGGGATAGTTATTTTTGGGGGGGGGGGGGGGGGGAGAAGTTTGCACACTGACTGTCTCTGCCAGAATGTTGCATGTCAGTGGGTTCAGTGTATTTTGTGTCATTTTTTGGACTAACTGAGCATATATCTGGGAGTTTCCACCCAGGTTTCTAACATAGCTAAAGAAGGCCTTGTGATTGTCTTTTGTGTCTCCACTGCCAATCATGAGCGGACAGGTGATCCTCTGTGCTGACCCCTAACCAGAAAAAAGCCGAAAGATGAAGTATAGGAAAATAACTGCAAGAAGGCTTTAGTTTTTTGGAGAATTTGCTGAGATAATAACTCTTCGCTGATACAAAGGAAGTCCTATGAAATCAACAACCGTTTTGCACCAGTAACCGAATGCGGCATTAAGCTTATGAAGAATGATTAGGAGTAAGATCTGTTGTTTGATTCCAGCCAGCTCATAATAAAATTCAAATGAACATCAGCAGCTTTGCACTTTCCATATCTGTACCAATCCTATGTGGCACATTAGACCTAACCAACACAGTGGATAAGGAGTTAAGAAGCTTGCTGTATTTTTCTAAGTTATCAGGTTTAATCCTTACCTCCATTTGTGTTCTGTGTGTAGTTTGCATGTTTTACAAATTTCTGTGTGATTTTTCTCTTTCTATTCCAGTTTTCTGTCATCTTAAAAGACAACTTGTGTTGATTCACTATTCTAATATTTTCATATATTTCATTACTCCTGGCTTTGTGACCTGCATCCTGGCTGAAAAGTATCACTAAGTGTCAGTTCAATGATCGAGTTAATAAACAAAAATAATTAAATCAATGCTCCAAAATGGAACCAAACAAACTAAGCATGCACAGAACAAATATTAATGTCAAAAAAAGAAAAAAACAGTGCGAGGATCTGATCTGACATGCTCAGTTTTTCCAATGTATACAAAAAAAAAACAGGACAGTTTAGGCACCTTGACTGGTACCTACCTTATCAGCAAACATGGTACATAAAACTGCTTGTACTGTAATTATAGTGGCTTATTTTTGCAAAACATCTGTAGAACATGCTTCTTATTTCCATCCTGAGTGATGTAGACTGAGAAAATAGGTAGGTGATCACAGCTTGTTTTTTTTTACCCAGTTTAATAATTTCAATTTAATAGACAGTTGCTTTGTTAAGTGTTTTGGACAGGACAATCATTTTATTCATCTGTGACTATGGATATAATTGACTGCATTTGACTACTGATATGTGGATTTTAACAAGAAAGTAGCGAGAGTGCTGTTGGTATAGTGAGATTAAGTCTTGAATACAGAGGCTCAGGCACCAGCTGGAAGAGGTGTGGTAGACAGGAATGATGTTGCCAAGCCAGCACCCCTTTCTCTATGGAGGGAGAGAAGGGTGAGTGCAATGTGCCTGGACACTCTCACTGGTAGAGACTGGGGATCATGAGGAGGGGAAGGACATTTAATTATATACATGCAAAGATGTGCACATACATCAGAATGGACCATTGTATGCCAGCCCCCAGAATGCTTTGGGCAAGTGCAGCAAAACTATGTCCTAAAAACATCCTGATCTCTTCATGATTGCATTTCCTACTGGCTCCAACCTTTCCTTCAGGAGAATGAATGCCTATAGGGTTGCCACTCCCAGAGGAATGAATGGGCCAAATGAATGGTTGAAGCATGGCTTGATGGTCAGAGGAGGACTGACCTCCCCCAGAAAAGAGATTTAAATAATAAGGCATGAAGGTATGGTGATTGAGACTATTAGATTCAACATAAACCTTAAATTGTATCTTGGGACTTGAGGTGGAATCATTCAATATGGTATTTACCATGTTTTGTAAACTCACAGTAAAGCTCATGCATATTTTGAAAAGCCACAGTGAATAATATATATATATATATATATATATATATATATATATATATATATATATATGAACACACACACATATATATATATATATATATATATATATATATATATATATATATATATATATATATATATATATATATATATATATATATAGGGGTCTACTTCATAATGTTGAAGACCTATATACTCGAATTATAGAACATTGAAACGATAATAGCAAAAACCTGTTTAGTCAAAATCTTAACTTTCTGGCCCAACAGCACTTTGGAAAAGCCTTATGGGGCACAGTCATAGCAAAAAGAGGTGCTGTTTCATGTCAATATAAAAATAACAGCTTACTTCAGAAGTCAGGTTTTGCTATGAAGTCAGGAACATTATTCTGCCAGAAATGTGTGAAGTCATGGGTGAAATGAATAAAATAGCTGTCAGTGACATGTCTAAGAAAACAAGATTGTTGCCATTTAAATCTGAAGTCAATGCCAATTAGTAAAGACTGAGGCAGCCATCTTAACAGAGCAGCTTTTTTCCCATTGCAGAGGATGCTCGCTTAGCTTGCATTTAGAGTCTGCAACGTCAGCTATGCAATCATGGGAGCTGGGAAAGCTTACATTTGTTCTCAGCATACAGTCCTTATCCCACTGTAATTTTAAGAGGATTTATACCATTTCCCTTTCTGTCAGTGTGCTCTTAGGCTTTAAGAACAGGGTTACAGAGATGCCATGCTTAATTACATTTGCTGAATAAAATACAAACTATGTCTTCTAACATCTATGAGGACAATATGGACATCATTAAAATCTATGAAGTCAGGGAATGACAAACAAGGGAAACTTGTTTTGCCTTAATTACCATCGTGTCCTTTGAAATGTTTTTCCTGTCTTCCTCAGGTTTCATAAACTTTGAAGGTAAAAACAAAAACCTGCAAAAAACAAGGCTATTATTGTTTCACTCTGCAGTCGGTCTTTCCTTTGGCTTTCATTCTGTTACAGATATATCCCTTTGTAATTTTGCGAACCTGCTGATTTACATTCAGTGAGTGTTTTGTTATGGGCACATTACTGCACATTATTGCTCTGTGGTACAGACTTCCATTCCTGCTTTCACCACAGGATTAATAGTGTTGCTCCTATTGACATGAATATACTTTATTGAGTGCGGTTTGCGAAATAAAATGACACCAGTGACGGAACCAGGCACTTCACCAAAGGTCATTGTGATGGATTTGTAACTTCACTTAAACATGTAAAACCTCAGAGATGACTATAGTAAGTAGGGTATAAGAGATACATCCCCACATAGAAATGTGTGCGTGGGCTGCCACACACAAAAGTGAAGCTTTTTTTTTGTTATTTTAACAAAAGTAGTCTCGCTTGTCTTTCCAGTTTTCCCATTTAGTTGTCTGTGACAATGTGATTTTTCACAGTATATGAAAACCTTTCCAAGGATAATATGGAAGGTTCAAAGTATATCATCAGATATATCACAAAACTTCTATGCTATGTATAGGTAATTCAGTATTTTTTTATTTACCTTTAGAAGATTCTAATTATTTTCATCCGTTACATCTTAAACTTCCTGTCATATGTGCGAGTAATTCAGCTTTCAGTTAACTGTTAACCAGGCAAGCAGGTTGATCCTGATTGCAACCTTTCTATCCATGCTTTTCTTAACATAAAAAAAAATTTAATTGACATATGTGTATATATATATATATATATATATATATATATATATATATATATATATATACACATATATACATATATACATATACATATACATATATATATATATATATATATATATATATATATATATACATATTGTCAGTTCATAGTCTCAGATATGTTGCCTGCTACAGTAGTCTGTGGCGTGTCATGTTAAAGCCAATTTTAGTCAGGGGAGTATTTGCAAGGAGATTTAGGTGTAAGCTATGTTTTTATTTCTGAGATGAATGATGATAGGAATATGGCTTCTATAATGAATGTTTGTAAAGGGTGGACAAAAATTTGCAATGATTTTTAAATATCAAGGCCACTAATGAAGAAAGTCCTACTGTTTTTTCTTTGCTTGGGGATGGCATGGAGAAACCTTGCTGGGGGGTGAGGGGGCAGTAAGAAAAGGTTAGTGTAATAGACTCGGGGAGTAATTCAAATTCAGTAATTTTAAGACAGAATGCATGAAAAATGTACAGTAGTGGAAGAGGTGCGCAAGCCTGATTTAATAAGAAAAACATGATATACATAGTAGTAATGAGTACTGTAAACTGATAGATGCAATTAAGGATATTTCATAGCTACTGAGTGTTGACATCAGAGGCTAGAATGAGCATAAATAAGAGAATTCATTCTGGGTAATAATTATCTTTTTGCAACTATTTGAACAGGATTCTGAGGAAAGAATGTTGATAATGCCTTAAAATAGCCTTTATTTGTTGTGTATAGATGAGAAGAAATCACTGTTAAGTTTAAAGGAGAAGGCTAGGCCTAATGGTATGTGCAAGTACACAAAGAACTAGATGTTTTCCAAAGGGTAAATATGGCAACAGCTAGGTCGCTGGGAAACAATTCTGATTCTAAAAGAAGTATCAGCAATCACTTTTTAATCACTTATGTGTAAAGAATTCAGTGTCTGGAAGAAAGACATTGCACTGTATGGTTTATATCCTGCTCAGGAAAATATCTCACTTAGTTGGGATTTTGAATGGATTTAAGAATGGATATGTCATCAGCAAGGACACAGAAAGGTGTTAAACTATGGAAGATTAGTCGTTCATCTGTTGAAAATTTGTAGCTAAACCATGGATTATTAAAAGGGCAATCACATACCACTGTGATTTGCCCAAAATGATAGGAGAATGAGTGAGTAAGATAGATAGAGAGACAGAGAGAAGGCCTAACAATTTATAATGCATGGTTTCTTATATAGTGATTCTTTTGTTCATGTCAAGACTGAAGAATGAGAAAGTACAGTGAAGTTGATGGGAGGTCAAATTAAAACGTTTCCATAAGGTTACTAAAGAGTATTGCTGGAAGAACTAATTTTTTGAAATATTAAATTGCTCTTTTCTTCTGATTCTACAAAACTGAATTTTTAATGCTTTCTGTAACTTTGATGTGACTTTAAATTTTTTGTTTTTTTACTATTCCTAGTATTATTATTACTAGTCAGTCTTGACTGCAGACTGCTACAGTGCCCCCACCATGAACCAGGAAACCCATACGTCGTGCCTGACGTTACTTGAATCACTCACCATTCAGGCCAATACCATACTCATGGGTGATTATTAACTATCCCTCCATTAACTTGGGAATGTACATGACCACTACCAAGCAGGCCCAAAGATTTCTTGACTTTGTATACTCAAATACCATGGAGCAACTAGTCAGCACTCCCACTAGGGGTACAAATATCCTTGACCTGGTACTCACAAATATGGAAGAGTGCTGCACACCTTCAAAAGTGATATCTTCACTGTTAAGATCAGATCATGAAGTAGTCTCTGTCTTGAAATAAAGGTAAAATTAGATCCTTCACCTAATGCTAAAAACTTTAATAACTTTTCAAAGGTCTGCCTCCTATTAAGTGATGGCATAGCTAGTTTCCAAGCTTCCACAAACCCAGAAAACACAGAAGCCTATGTAGTGATGTACACAAAAGCCCTGTATGACCATATAAACAAATGCTTAGAAATGGCAGTACCACATTGAAATAAGCCCAGGTCAAACCAGAAAAAACAAGTCACCGTGGTAGACCCCTGTTATTAATAAGTTGTAGAACAAAAGGAAGACATTCTTGTTGAGAAGTAAGAGGGAATCTGCACAACAGAGCAAGAAGTCCTTTGTTACTCTAAACACGTGAATCAGGGAACTAGTTAAGTCTCTGAAAGCAGACTTTAAGGCATTTTTAGTTATGTCCACAGTTTTAAGGGCAACACCCAACAATGTGCAGAATTAGTTGCAGATGGCATAACTATACTCAGCCAGAAGCTATAGCAAATCTGCTGGCCAATAAATTCAGCTCAGATTTCACCTCTTCATTACTCCCGGTTATCCCCCAAGAAATACACTCCCCTACTCCACCACCAATTATCCCCAAAGAACAGGTTGCCACTGTGTTCTCTAAAGCTAAAGACATGGCTTTAATGTGCCCAGACTATATACCAGATTGCTTCTTCAGCAGCTTGAATCAGGACCTATCAGGTACATTAGGACATTGATTTAGCCACAGCCACCAGACTGGCATTGTCCTAGTAGAATGAAGGACAGCAACAGTCATCCCTCTGCATAAAGGTGGTCCATCAACTGACCTGGGAAATTACAGCTCCATAAGTTTGACTAGTCTTATCTGTAAGACCATGGAAAGAATAATAATGTACCTGATAAATAATTACATAGAAAATCTCTACACACTGGACCCAACCCAATTCAGCTTTGTCAAGGGCAGGTCATGCCTACTAAATCTGGTGGACTTCTTTGAAAAAATCGCTAGGGCCATGGATGAGGGTAAAAGAGTGCATAGCACCTATATTGATCTGGCCTAGGCATTTGACACAATTCCCCATTCAGGTATTATAAATAAACTCACAAAACTAGGCATAAAACCCTATTTCACCAGACAGACAGCCATTTGGTTCACTGACAGGACATGTGTTGTTAAAGTGGGTGAATCCAGATCTAGCAAGAGACCAATTACTAGTGATGTGCCACAGGGTTCAGTGCTGGGACTACTCCTGTTTGGAATATACTTCTCTGAAGTCAAGGCTAATGTGGAAGGCCTCTGGATGACAAAGCTTACTGATGACTGCAAGCTGGGGTCAATCACTGAACCCCCCAGTGATGTAGATATCCTTCAGAAGGGTCTAAATTAGACAAATGATTGGTGCCCAGAGCTATGTCCTGAAATTAAATGCAAAAAAATGCATTATCATACCCTTTGGGAAGTCAAATACCCCTGTAAATTACAACAGTAATAGCAAACTCCTAAGTGTATACTCAGATGTGAGAGACCTAAGTACACAAATGGATAGTAGCCTGAACTTTGACTGCTATGTGTCCACAGTGGTGATGAAGTATTTCTATATGGCACAGCTTATAAATAAAGGTATGCTAGCCAGATCTAGGGAAGTTATAGTCCCACTGTACTCAGCCCTCATTAGACCAATAATTGAGTACAATGTACCATTTGGCACATACTTGTCTAGGCACTTAACAACAGCTACAGTAACCTCAGGGGCTTCTCACAAAGAAAATACAGGGTGTAAACAATGTGTTGCATGTGGATAGACTAAAAGCCCTATCTCTTTACTCTGTCTTGTACCAGCTATTAAGGGGTGACCTATGCTTAACCTACAAGACACTTACAAATCCAGCCCTAATGGAAATGTTACACATCCACAAGACAAACAGCAAGAGGGTCACTCGATTTGGGGATCTAAGCCTGATCTGTAACTCAAACAAAATAAAACGTGCTGGAGAGACAGATATGTTTCAGAGATTGCCCCTTCTTTGGAATAGGCTTCCTTTTCACTTTAAGTAGAGCCCTTCCCTGGCCCTCTTCAAATGCAGTTTGGATAAATGAATGGGGAATTACAAATTCACACCTGAGGTAGTGCCTATGCCCCTTATGGACAGGGGCATTCTGTAAAATACTCAAGGTATGAGCACAAACCTATGCCATCCTATTGCCCCAAGGGTCCATATATTGGATAAAATTGGGTTATATTGGCTAGGCTTGTAAGAGGTTTTTAAGTCATTAGCCTAGTAATCTCCTATGAATCTATGGAATTAGTATTTTATTAGTACTTGTTTAATATATTTATTGAAAGTATATACTCTGTATCCTTTTTTACAGTTTTTTGCTCACCCTCCCCACAGCTGACCATTTTCTGTCTCTAGCACCTTTCCTCATTCATTGAGTCTACTGGACATGCCTTAGCCTCCCCAGGCTCAACCTAACACACATCTGGAGCCATCAAGGAGATTGGGAATACTGCTACAGCATCACACTGCTGCCAGGAGGTGTGCCCATACTCCATTTCACTCCACGGCAGCCTTGCAAGCTCCACAATTGTAGCCTACAGGAGGTGCATGCACTCTTCAATGCGAGCCATCTCCTGACTGAGCTGTATTCCATTTGCATCATTTGTAGTATTGAACTCACCTGGCTCTTGTTGTTGTGGGCTGAGGTAGGGTCCCTCCCACGGGATGGGCGAGTAGTTGAATATAGGCTATATGGGCCACATTAAGGGCTTTATCCCTCTAAGCCACAAAGCTGGAAACTTTTTCCTAATTTATGTTTAAAATATGATTCTTTGGATTTCATCTGTTTAGAAAAGTGTTTAAACTTAAGTATAATAAAAGCTGATTTGAGATGAGTCTGTAGTTTTACAGACCTGACTGCTAATGGCAACAAGAATATTAGTGGTTCTATGTCTAGCTGCAAAGTTATGTTGCATATCGCATAGTATGTTACAGTGGAGATCTACTATCCAACAAATTATCATTGATGTACTGCCTTAGTTAAGATATAAAACTAGTTCAGTGTATACGTGAGTGAGTATGAGTGTGTGTGTGTGTGTGTGTGTGTGTGTGTGTGTGTGTGTGTGTGTGTGTGTGTGTGTGTGTGTGTGTGTGTGTGTGTGTGTGTGTTTGTGGATGCTCTCCTAATGAAGAAACCTAGTTAACAAATCTTAATTTTCATGCTTCACAGCTGACTACACCTCCACAGCAAAACAATGACATGTCTTATGCAGTCTTATTCACATTTTTTTGCAGCATTTAATGTTTTGAATATTTACTGCATTTGAAAGCAAAACACATTTGGGAGTTTTATACAATTTTTGTAAACTCTCAACTTTATTGCATTTTTAATAAAACTGTTACAGGTTTATATACAGTTCTTATCATGTCTCCTTCTATCTAGACCTCAAGCAAGCTTTCTTGAGAAAGGAAGCATGAGTTTTTTGTGAGTCCATTTTAGGGATACTACCCAGTTCCCTTTCTTGGCAATCCATCAGCACTGCAGTCTATAATCTCAATTTCCATATGAATAGCCAACCATTTCAATCACTAGCCCTAAAAACACTTTAATAAATTATAATCTGTGACCACAGTAAACTGTCTACCATACAGGCAAGGTTAAAGGTTTTGGAGAACCCAAACTATGCCAAGTCAATCCTTACTGCATAGGATTACTCCTTTGGCTGGAGACTATGGCTAAGATATATTGCTAAGTGTTTTTTTTCTGTTGAGAAAAACCTGGTTATGTATATTCCCAAACTATGTGGTTTGAAGTATCTACCTGAACAATAAACCCTTCACTGTAGTCAGGAGTGGTTAGTATATGGGGGTCTACTCAAGGTCCTTTACCTTCTGCTATACTTGATCACAGGCTGGTGTCCAGACTACCTTATCTGGTTTATGTTGGGGTGGCTACTCTGCTTTACTAGAATATAAATTACATATAGCATCCCACTATGCCCTTCTGTCCTTTTTAGTCCATGACTGAACAACTGCCACCTTGGCATGCTGTGACCTAATCCTGCCACCAAATACTTCCACCTTTCCTAACTGACACTTTTTATCATTGTGAATCCCCAGCACTGGCCTAGTAATCAAGGAGCCTCAGTCCTCACCACTAATACCAGTGAGGGACGTGCACATTGGGAGGATGACACGTACACACACACAGTACATTACAATTTCCCTTAAGAGCACATAGAAATCACAGTCACTCTGGGGCTGGTTTCTCTGTCTCTTTCCAGATCTCCAATAAGACTCCCCACTAGCACAGCTACAGGGTTAAGATCTCAGCCGAGTGGTCAAGCCAAAACCTCAAGCATCCTTTCAGTCCAACCAGTGCTTCATGTCCCAGCCCAAGTAGCTGACACACACACACACACACACACACACACACACACACACACACACACACACACACACACACACACTTTGAGATTTGATTTATATACAAACACACAGACACTGCTGGGAAAGGCTGGCACAGGTTTACTAGCTATGCCCCCATCTGCGCATGCTATAAGATAGTAATCACTTCAACCAACAAGCTCTTTATCAGCTACTAAGGCCCTTCCCAAACGGTGACCAATTCTACTGTGTACTGTTACTATTATCCAAATGGTAAGTGTGACCAAGATTTTAAGGCTATTGGAGTGGCCTATACAGTGTCAAATACATATGCAAGTGCCCTAAGAGCTTAAATATCTCTAAACAAACCAGTCACAATTAAAAGGTTTGAATATATTTAATAATAAATAATAAAAGCACAAGACAATACTCAATAACTCAACATGGTGACAACAGACTTCAGAATCACAGGAAATATTTTAAAACAACATTGCAGGACAGTCTCACATAAATACAGAAAACATCTAAACTAATCTTGCTGCATTCCCATCTATCTCTAAGAGAAATAAATGTAATCTAGTACTTGCTATTAGGAAGGCAGAAGTGCTGGTGAGTGGAAGTTTCTAGATCCAAGGCAAGATACAAAATGCACAGAGATAGTTCTTAAATTAGTATCAAACATTTCTGCTGGGTTATCTCAGATTACATCATTCTTTGACACCTCTGCCTTCAATTTTCAGGCTAACAGAAACTTAAAAGTTAGCGCCTCTGTGTCAGAAATACTTATCTCTTAGAAGCTTGCCTGGAACTGGAAGTCATAAAACAGTTACACACTTTTACATTTGAAACCTGTAATTATTTCTGTTTCCAGACAATAGAAAGAATTTCTAACAGCAGTAATTCTGTCTTCTAGCTGTGGTAAACACAATCATAAAACTCTTTACTTGTCAACTTATTTTCTTAGGATTTTGCAAGCTAACTCTGTTCTTTTCCAATAGGGTACACTGTGGTTACATTCTTGAAGCTCAGCATATAACATACAGTTTTCTTACGTTTGTAGGACAAGCATACAAATCATATTACTATTCACAAATGACATAGAATTATTTATAAAATTCCAGCTAGCTGGGCTGGCAGCCTTCACAATCTTAATAAACAGTCTTGCCTTTTTTTAATCTTCCCAACACTTCCCTAACATGCTGAACATGATCTTGTCAGGACTGACTATAGATTGCAATATCATTCAGGTACCCAGGATCATAGTCTCCAGCTCCTGCTAGGATGTGATGTACCAACCTCTGTGTATTATCTGGAACAGTTTTCATTCAAGGGAATTTGGTGAACTCTTGTAAACCTAAATGATTCATTAAAGTTGTTTTTTTTTCCTTCTGTGGGTGTCAGGGGTATCTGACAGTTACTCACTGAGGTCAAGAGTGATTAGACACTTAGCCTCACCCAACTGCTTTTCAGGTTTCATCGGTCATAGACACGGGGCAAACATGTTACTAAATGTGACAAATTAGTTAACTATCATCTAGGCAGAACCTGATACTCCCATTTTTCTTTGCCCTCAACACTATCTGTGAGGCCCATGCACTGTTAAATTCCTGGATTATCTCAAAATCCAACATCTGCCACAGTTCTCACAGTTCAGATGCTCAGGCACTCCACTGAGGAACTAGTTTGATGAGTCATTGGATCCCTGTGTCCACAAAGGGGTTTGCTGGTTGAATGTAAATGTGTTTCCAAACTCCTGTAGCACTCCTTGAACTTCCTGAACTTTTGGAGGATGTAGCTTCTACAAAAGTACTAACTAATTCATTTCAGGTGTTAGATTGAGACTCACTGAGAGGATCTACCACAATAGCCCTCTCTAATTCTTCTTGAAATCCACTACAGATAGTGAACACCAGTGGCACTCTATCATGGTAGCGCTTTATCATATTAATATTAAAGGATTTTGGTTTCTACCACCTACCTGGTACTTCCACAATATAGTTAACAGCAGTTACCTTTATCACAGTAATGAAAAGCTCCCCATTCTGTTTGCAGCTTATTCTGCTGAAAAGGAATAAACACTATTACATTTTACTTACTAGAATATTCTTTAGCTATCACTGTCCAGTATTATTAGACATTTTGCTGATAATGTTGGGACCCACTAGAACAAGTCCTGGAAAATGGAGACAGAATGGCTGAAAAAACTGACTTGCATATAGTTAGTCCAAGATGGCAATTTCCCAGAATATTCCCTTTTCTACAAGATATGATGATTTCAGATTTGGAGTATATAAGTTTAGGGATGTAGGGAGCTTGTCTCTCTGCAAAGAAAAGTTTAGAGGTGAGTGATATTTAAGATTTGCTCTTCTGCTTGACTTTTGATCTTTTTTTCAGTCTGTTGGCACTTGGTGTTATGAGTGCTGACATTTCAATAAGGAGAGACCAGTTGCCATAGGAGAGAGCAGTTGGCATAATGGTTAAGGTCTTCGCCTCCCATGCACAAGGTACAAGGTTTGATCCTGACCTCCGACCAATGCCTGTTTGGAGTTGCACCATCTCCCTGTGTCCCCATGGGGTTTCTCCCACATCCTAAAAATACGCTGAGTGTTTCCATCTTAAACTCACCAATGAATGGAGCTGTAGGCAGCAGCACAGACTCTACATGGTGCCCTATAAGGGGGACAGTTGTACAGTCTAACAACTTTGGGCATCTACTGTGATGCACAGTATCCTCAAGATAGGAGAACACAGATAGCAGGCATTGTGGCAGGGCTAGCTACTCAACGGTGTAAAATATGGCTCTAGGTGATTTGGTCATGTTGACTAATGTCACCAAAATGGGCATGGGTAGTTACTGGTGATAAGTGGGTTGAGGACCTGAGCTATGCCAGGATCCTTGATAACAGTGGGAGGGGTATATGTGCCACTATTGGCCAGTGTGCGTCTGCCATAAAGCACAGCAGCCCTGGGTCAATAAGCTACTGGCCAGTTGGTGTCTAGTTGCCCAGACTGGGTTACCTGCGATAGCTCTGTTGAGCGAAAGCTGGATGTAAAACCAACCAACTTGCCAAACATGAACTGAGAACTGCTATGCTTAATGTAGGTTCACTAACAGGACACCACTTGAAAGTGGATGACATGACTGATACCGAGGAGGCTGGACATCCTATGTATCCAAGAGATGAGATAGAAGGATAGTGCAGGAAAGCCACTTGGCTTGGGATCCAGACTCTACTACTCAGGAGGGGTCAGGCTAGAAATGGTATAGGAATTGTGGTGAGAGAGAGGCTTCAGAAGGCAGAATTAGAGACAGACTCATGGCTATCAGACTCTAGTGTAATGATAGGGCAGTATTCATAATGTCAGCCTATGCCCCACAGCAGGGTTGTGATAGTGAGGAAAAGAGTGCATTCAGACAGAATTGCAGGACCTACTAGGTAACGCAGGACAACATGAATTGGTGTTGATAATGGGTGACTTTAATGCACATATTGGGACAGACAGAACAGGAGATGAGGACTGAGGACTGCCTGGGTCCACATGGGTGGGGCAATAGGAATAAAGAAGGAGAAGCCATTCTACACCTCTGTCTGGGAAATGGCCTGTTAGTAGCCAACACATGGTTCAGAAAGAGAGACAATCACAAGATCACATACAACAGTAGCCAGCATGCAAATGGTCTGTTAGTAGCCAACACATGGTTCAGAAAGAGAGACAGTCACAAGATCACATACAACAGTAGCCAACATGCAACTCAGGTAGACTTCCTCCTAGTAAGGAGAAGGCACTGGGGTAGAATCCATGATTGCAAAGTCATCCCCAGTGAAACAGTCAGCCCACCGCATAAACCACTAGTTGCCACAATCAGCGCAATCAGCTGCAAGCAGTGGTCTGAGAAGGCTTTAAGGTCAACAAGGTCAACAGAGACCAAGCTGAAGACCTGGAAGTTGACTGGAGAGAAAGTACAATAAATTCAAGGAATTACTCAGGGCTCTAGCACCCCAAGAAGAGGAGGAAATAGTTGGAGTTGAACAAGAATGTCAGCGC
This sequence comes from Protopterus annectens, assembly GCF_019279795.1. Lineage (NCBI taxonomy): Eukaryota > Metazoa > Chordata > Ceratodontiformes > Protopteridae > Protopterus > Protopterus annectens. The sequence continues at coordinate 659,522,337 of NC_056744.1, forward strand.
CTAAAAACAGCATGTGTTAGAACTATAGAAAAGATATGTGGCCAAGCCAGGGATGGAAATAAGGTACATAAGAAAAGCTGGTGGTGGAATGGAGAAGTCCAGGAAATCAAAAGAAAGAATGAGTGCAGGAAGAAGTGGGAGACAGACCAGGCTAGGAAGGACTACTGGTTGGCTAACAAAGAAGCTAAGAAAGAAGTTGCAATAGCAAAAGAATAGGGCATCAGAGGCACTCTACCAACTTCTGGAAAGTGACTCAGTAAGTGGCACAAAGAAATTATATCAGGTTGCAAGGCAAAGACAGAAAGATAAGGAAGATAGTCAGACACCCTTCATAAGGGATGCTAGCAACAACCTGCTCACCAGTCCACAGGACATCAAAGGCAGATGGAAGGAGTATTTCCAGCAGCTTCTGAATGAATAAAACCCCACAGAAGAGCTGTACTGCCCCAGAAACAGCCTACAATGAGAGAAGAAGAGGAGCCATTCACAGAAGAAGTAAGAACAGCACTGAGGAAAATGAAGTCAGGGAAAGCAGCAGGCTCAGATGAGGTCACAGCAGATATGATAAAGATGCTGGGTGAGATAGGGGAGAAATGTCTCCTGAGGGTACTAATAGCAGTGTGGAGAGAAAGTTATATCCGAGATGACTGGAGAATAAACGGGTCTATGTTAAACATCCAAAATGTCGAACATTACATGGTCGAGACCAAATGTTCGATATTTGGATGTTCGAACATAAAAAAAAAACACAGAAAAAAACACTTTAACAGTGTAGGCAGGGGGAAAGCCCCCATGCACCCCCCACATGGGGGGCTGCACCCCCCCACACCCCCCTACTTAAATATACCAACTCTGAGACTGCATTTCAGTGCAGAAAAGGAAAATTCTCCCTATCTGCACCTTACGGTGCAGTTGAAAGTCTATCTTCGAGCACTCAAAATTTCGAACGTTTGGTCTCGACCATGTAACGTTCGAAATTTTGAGCGTTTGAAGATTTGACAGGTACCCGTTTACACATACTCATGCCAGTGTACAAGAACAAAGGGAACATTCATAACTGTGGGCAGTACAGAGCCATTAAACTCCTTCCACATTGTATGAAAGTTCTGGAGAGGTGATTGATAAAAGGATACGCACAGTAGTAGAATGTAAGATAGGAGATGAGCAGTTTGGATTCAGATCAGGATGCAGCACAATTGACCAGATGTTTGCTGTGAAATAGATACTGGAGAAGAAGCTAGAGATGAGGAGAAAATCCAACTTTGCATTCCTAGACTTGGAGAAAGCATATGACACTGTCCCAAGAAAGCTGATCTGGGCAGTACTGTGGTGGTTTAAAGTCCCAGAAACATTGGTAGAATTAGTGCAGGCTATGTACAAGGATCCAATGACTCAAGTACGAACAGTGTTTGGCCTCACAGAGATATTCCCAGTGGGAGTGGGTGTATACCAGGGTTCAGCTCTGAGCCCATTGCTGTTAATACTGGTGATGGACTATATTAGCAAATAGGCTGAAAGGGGCAGATCAACAAAGTTGCTGTATGCAGACAATGTGGAATTACTGGCAGACTACGAGCTAGAACATCTGCAAAGGATAGGAGAATGGAATGTAAAAGTGATGGCACATGGTATGAACCTAAACACAGATAAGAAGGTGGTAATGGCAGCAAATTGGGGAAATCAGAAGAAGCTGAAAATATAGATAGAAGCGAAGATAGTGCAACAGGTAAACAGCTTCAAGTATCTGGGAGGGTTGGTTGAGGAGAAGGGAAGCCTGAATGAAGAGGTCAGAGCTAGAATCAGAGGGGCTACAGCCAACTGGCATTGAGTGTCAGGTGTAGTCTATGACAGAAGAATGCCTAAAAAGTAAGGTGTACAAGACAGTGGTGCGACCAGTACTACTGTATGGTACAGAAACCTGGGCAGTAAAGGCAGAACAGTTGAAGAAGCTAGAGGTGATGGAAATGAAGTGCCTGAGAAGGGTGGTAGGATGCACACTGTGGGACAGACAAAGAAATGAAGACATAAGAGCGGAAGCCAAAGTAGCTCCAGTTGCAGAAAAGATCAAAGCGAATAGATTACAGTGGTTTGGACACATGTGCAGAAAAGCAGAAGACAATCTGGTGAGGAAGATTTTGGACAGACAGGAAGAAGGTAAGAAAAAGCGAGGATGTCCAGCAAAGAGGTGGATAGATTGTGTGAAAGAAGATCTGTGACAGTCAGGCATGAGTGTTGAAGAAGGCAGGAGTGTGGTACTGAATCAAGAGAGATGGTGACAGTTAACATGATACCCCGACCCCATGTAGAAAAAAATGGGAAAAAGGAGGTTGATGATGATGATGATTTCAATAAGGATCCCGTTTTGCTGCTGCTATGCATTTGACATCTATGTGAGCTCTCTAAGCACAGCTCTGAAATTTAGCATATTCTCCACAGCAGGTTCCTTATGGGAATCTCATTTGTCCTCCCACTCTTCACAAACTAAAGCCAGTAACCCCTATGTGACCACACAATAATTTAGACACCTCTCAAGATGAACAAATGAGATGGGGCAGATAGTTCTTCCATGCTTTCTTGCAAATGTGCTCAATATATTTGTTTATTTATTTTATTTATTTGATATTTTTTAATTGGGTTAGTCCAACTGAGACAGGAGCCCATTTTCAGTGGAGACCCGAGGAGAGAAACTCCAATACTATACAATCTACATGATACCAAAATGTACATTTGATTTTTACAACAAAGTAATAATACAAAAACGTACATTTGTGTTTAACAACAAATCAGTAAATGGGTGGTCACATAATGCAGTGCAGGTCAGAAATTAAATTAACAAAAGGCAGTTAATTATATTCATAACAGAGTTAAACCTCTAAACCATTTGTCTGTAGATGGTAATGGGTAGTCTTTAAATGCTTTACCCCACAATGCTTATACAAATAGATGAGCAGATGTGACATGAAATCAGCACCTCTAACTGTGAATACTTCCTGGGTAAAATCCATCCAGCTGAAAATTTCTAACAGAGCATTTGTCACTTTCTCTGTGTCAGTAGAGGACAGAATGATAGCCATGAAATACCCAGTAGCATAGTCCACCACCATCAAGATATATCTCTTAACGTTGGCCCTTGGTGTACTGTGTGGCCTCACAGTCTCACGGCTACCTTTGCAATGGTTCTTTGATAACAGTCAAAGGCAGCAAAGCATCCCTATATGAATTTTCTTACTTGACAGCCTTTAGGCCTTGCTTACATATCTTGCAGTACTTTGTCATATATTTTGAAATACCTAAACAACAGAAATTTTACATAAACTTTTTTTTGAATGCTTTATTCCCATGTGGTCTGAAAATGGATTATCATGGGGTATGGCTAAAAATGTCCCTTGTGATCATCAGCTGTTGTATCAATTCTCCCTCTAGACCCACTTCAGGCATCTAGTCTATACAACAGTAAACTATTTTCCAAGCATATTAACTTGCTCTGATCTTGAGAGTCAATATTCTGCTTGGCTACCTTCCCAAAGTCTTGTTAGGTGGGATCCAAGAGTCTGCACCTTTTTTGTGATCTTTCTCAGTTCTGCTTCCAAAGGAATTACTCCTGGAAAGCTGTAAGCCAAGGCACTAGAGTTTTGAGTTTTTTATTAAACCTGTGTTTGTGCTGTGGCCAGTTGTGGATTTCTGCTTCCCAAGGAAGTCTGGTATGTTTTTACAGATGTGGCTCAGGTATGAGCTTGCAACTACCATCTCAACTCTTAAATTAGCTCCTTTCAAGGGAAGACAATTACCATTTGAATGCTTTGGCTTAGTTTTAGACTTGCAGCTACTACCTAGATCTCTTCCTTGAAACAACTATAACACTAGCCTCTGTTGGTGGTGTGCGAATGGCTTGGACTCTCCTGCTGCCATCTCCATGTATTTGGCTCCAAGCTTGTTTGCAGGTCATTGCAAGTGCACAACATGCTGTATCATGCAAATCATTACTCAAAAACTGACAATTGCTTGCTCCACTCCAGTTCAAGTAAACTCTGACCAATATTACTTAAAAAGGTGTCTCCAAGAGCCTGATTGAAATGGACTGCCCAGGCAAGTACTAATCCTTTATAACAATGCCACAATAACATTATTTTTGAGAACTGTGTGCATGTTTGGGGATGTGGCTGAACTCAAAATATACACCAATAAAACTATATTATAATCCATGTAGTGAGATTTCTGCCACATATTTTTTTCTGAAGTGACTATAATGGGGAAGGAGGCAGAAGACAAAATGCTTCAATGATAAAACTATACATATTTATTATATCTGTTACACTCAGATGTCTATCAAACATCACCAAACATTATTTGCTGTGAAATATCTGTGCCCTGTGGGCAATCAACTGGTCAACCCTTTTATCTGGCTGCTTTATGGATCTATCATTTATATTTGGGTGCTTTACAGCCACCCAAGCCCCAGCTGTTTGAATACTAGTAGCCTGCAGCCAGGGACTTGGACAACTCTTACCCTGTATGGTTGTCTTCTCATGCTTGAACTTGAATACTGTGTTTGGGCAAGGTCCAGCAGCCTTGGGAGAGTGGAGGTGTTGCAACTCACCCAAAACATTATTTAAGTTTAAGCAAGGTTTTTGCAGCAGCCATAGGGAGGAGACAACAGGTTGGAGTTTTAGGTAGCAATTGTGAGGGGGGGGCCTTGGAGTTAGGGAGTGGTAGGGAATTCTAAGTTTAAGGAGCAGGAAAGGAGTTTAGGGTTAGGGAGTAGGAATGGAATATGAAGTTTAGGGAGTGGAATGGGACTTTAGATTTAGGAAGCATAAAGGGATTTTTAGGTTTAGGGAGATGAAATGGGGTTTTAGATTTATGGAGGGGAAGGAAGCTTAGATTTAGGGAGTGGGAATGCTGTTTTACTGTCAGGGAGTTCATGAGGAGTTTAGGTTTAGGAAGAGGGGAGTGGAGATTTAGGTTTAGGGAGTGATCAGGACTGGGGTTAGGGATGAAATTCCTGTTTAGGGTTGTGGAATTGTTATGGTTAAAGTTAGGGTTCTGGTAGCGCTATGTAATTAAGTAGGGGCAGATGGTGGGATGGATATATAATTTACTATGATCAGGCTGTCAGGTTGATGGAAGTTAAGGCACTTACCAATTAGGGCAAATGTGTCTCAAGCTAGTAACACTTGAACACATGTAGCAGACCTTTTATAAGTCTAAACATTGTAAACAACAAATGAAGACTATTGTGAACAATAGATTGGTTGATGAAAGCTTCTGTCATTAAGCTTAACTATCTACATTTGCAATTTCATTGCTATATAATTGTTTCAATCTGTCATGCCTCTCCATAATTCTGATTAGTGAAACAATCCATTGAACACCTTCCTAGAGTTATGCTGCAAATAGTGCTAATGAAGAGTTGTGCACAAACATTTTCACTGGCTTACAGCTTTGTGAATAGTCATCATCTCAATTACATCATCTGCAGTGCATGCAGATGTGCAGATGGAGACCATGTCCCTTTTGGATGCTTCATTCATTGTTTGAATGGAGCACTTACATTGCTAAGTTTCACTTTTTTACCCAAAAACTGCTTTGTGAAACAATTCATCTCCTTACACTCCAAAGTCTCAGCTGCACTGTCATGACTTGCATCTCATTTTTGAGCCATGAAAGACCCAACCCTATCTGACCTCCAATTTCTTTGCAAAACCATTGGCTCTACAAATGTCCATACTAGGGACCTAAATCAGCACAAACAAATCAACAACATGCATTAGAGGGATAGGTTCATACTGAAATATATTTGCCATCCAGTGAATAAGTTATCACTTTAGGTCAAGCAAAGTACTACATTAGCTACCATTAAGGCTATCCCTGACAACTGGATGGGTAGACACACATTTATACTCGTGTTATCATGTATAGCCTAACGATGTGGAAGGTGAGCACTATTACGTGATTGTAAATGGTGACAAGATCTTTTAAGCATGTCTGTTCAAAGGAGTAAATGGCTAAGCATCTTATGGTCCCTGTGATGAATTGTCAGGTATTGTTCTTATGTTTATCTGTGTGTATCTGTATTTGTAGCTTTCTTAGACTTGGTTGTCTCTGTTGCTTTTTTACCATATTTCTATTCACTGTCTACTTCTATGGCAGTCTGACCTCTCCACTGTTTCAGAGCTGGAACTTGTGAATTACTTGGCAGTCATATAGTGTGCCACCACCTATATTACTATAATCAGTGTGCAAAGCTTTTCACCTGCTCTACTCCATACATCTGTGTTATGTATTGTGATGGTCAGTATGTCAGGCTCAAGAATACTTAATTATTAATTAGATATTAATTAAGTATTTTTATTTAGGCAGTCTGTAGCTGCTGGGCTTATGGAGCAATGTCAGCTAAGTTTTCAGCTTTCATATCTTGAGGCTATTCACCCATGGAGCATTCAATTCATACTGCACAGTTATGTTACATTCCTTTTATATTTTTGTATATTCCATGTTTAACTATTTTGGTGAATGAAACAGACTGCATACTTTTTTATGCTGTTACTGGCTTTGACAGAGACTAAATGCTGGATTTGTTTGTACACAAATTAAGCAGGGTGTACTGGTTATTTTTGGTGCTTGTCACTTGCTTTCAATTGAGTTACTTGAAAACCCACTGGAGCTGAACTATATGAAGTGTTACATGTACTGTGTATAGGAGTTTTTGTTGTCTTTTCCACAGGTTACTTTCATACAAGTTGTGTCACAGCTTTGTTTATTGTATTTGGCATTGACTTATAAGATGTAACTGATGCATATATTTCATGTTTATTGTCACTAAAATTTACAACAGATTTCCATTGCAATCATAGGTGAGCTTCAGTGTTGCAACAGGTGCGTGACACACCCACAAATTATTGTATCGCTGATATTTTCCTGTTTTTTGCTGGAATGTAAGCAAGCAAGTGGTATTTCTTTACTTTCATTGTTTTGGTTTTCTACCTGCCACACAGCAAGTAGCCATACAGGGACACAAAATGGGACACATTTCCACAAACACACGCAATAGTTTAATAAGTATGAATTAAACAGGATGTAACATACAAGTCTGTGTTTCAAGTTATATAATGTAATGACCTGATCAGCTGATACTCGTATGTAGTGGCATGATTAAGTGACTGCTAGAATGATTATTTAAATGACTGAAAGATGTCTACTCATTATTCGTTTGTTTACCCTTTTGTTCTTCTGATATATAAGAAACCATCATCTGGGATACTTTGCTGAGGCATGCCATTCCTCTGTATATCATCTGCTTGAAACTTCTACATATCCTGATGTATCTTACTTTTTCATCTTATTGCATATGCTTGCTGAAATATCTTCTTATGCTTTTACAGTACCGACCATTTCCATCTTGTTAAATGAAGACTCTTATGTGGTTATGTGATATTGTCTCTGTGTATTATTTTATTTCCTTCAATATATGCTATTTTTGGAACAGCATCAAGCTGGGGGCCACAATGATTTACTGTTCAACTTTTTTTAATTTTATTTTATGTATATCTGCATTGCATGGATTGCATATGCCTCCATGTTGTTTATATGAACTGTCAGCTGCTCAGTGAACTCAAGCTTGAAAAAGAACTATCTGTGGTTTCAGAATTACTTATGACACCACCAAGCCATAGGACCTCCCCTTCACAGTAATATCTGTAAGCACCACATGCATCCCATGTAAAGGGTACTGGTAGTTGGAAAGGATTTCAGTTTGTTGTACTACATGGTCTCTTTACCTACCAGGTGACTGCCTCGAGCACATGGTAATGCAGAAAATGGCACATTTGTCATTAATTGTGCTAAGTCTTGTTGTGAGTGCTTTTAAATGGTATATGTAATGGATAACCCATAGCTTTTTTCACTGTCACTGTGCTGCCCTCCACGAAACATTAGCTTTTGGCTAATAGGCACAGACTTCCATGATCACGCCATAATGATGCATGTGTAGTTGGTAAGTCATCTACTTTGTCGATGCTACAGAATACATTGTGAAGGTACCAGGGCATCTTCCACCTCAACCCCCACCCAAACACACATGGTAATGCACAAGCAACAAATATACCTCCTAAACCGTTGCATGCCATTTCTCTGTCAATTTTTTCTGGTTATGAGAGCATGTGGGCAAAAATTAATGTCTGTGGTGGCATCAGATATATTGTTACTAACTGGCCATAGAATCACACCTGAAATTGGAATGAGATATATTGTTGCTAACTAGCCACAGGCCCACACTGGAAGCTGGCATCAGATACATTGTTACTAATGGGCCATAGAACCACGCCTGAAACTGGCATTAGATATGCTAACGGGCAACAAAACCACAACTGAAACTGGCATCAGATGTATTGTTACTAATGGGCCACAGAACCACACCTGAAACAGGCATCAGATATATTGTTACTAATGGGCCACAGAACCACACCTGAAACTGGCATCAGATATACTGTTACAAATGGGCCATAGAACCACACCTGAAACACAATGTTATGCATAAGAAATACATTCATTCTGTACCATTTAAAAAAGTACTGGCAACTGGAATCTCCTTCACAGTGTTTGTTGTATGCAATAGTCGCCTGGCCTATTAGCTCTGCTCCTTTAACCACATGGCAATGCATAAGCAGCACATACCCAATCAATTCCTTTATGTCATTTCTTGACTGCCCACTCTTACACATTAAACACTAAACAAGGTAGTAGATTCATAATTTGTCAGTACTTTGGTGTCTCCCTTCCCAAACACAGTCTGGTGGTCAACCAGCACAAACTTCAATACTCTCTCCACAATGACTCGCATGCATTTGGTAAGCAATCCATGCCAAGTAATATATTTAGTGGGTACCAAGACATCTGTACCCCCTCCCAAAAATGCATGGTAATACACAAACATCTCAATTGTTACAAGTAATTCCTGTGTTGTTTGTCTTATGTCTACATGCAGTTAAAAGGTACTGTCAGTGGTGATATCACAGCTTATGTCAGTGGCATGCCACTGCTATCCTGAAACACAGCATTGTGTATAAACACTACATATATATAAATCAATGGAAGCACATTCCAGTGTCTGCTGCATCTAATGACTGCCTAGCCTCCCAGTTTATTTTTCACACTCAAACATATGGTAATGCACGATCAACGCATATTTCACAAATTTTGTTAGGTCATTTCTTTACTGTCCTAAGTTATTACTGGAGTTGATAACTCATAACGTTTGTTAGTATCATGATGCCCATTTCCCCAAACTCAGTCTTTGTGACTTATCAGTACAGACCTGTGTATTTAATCCATGCTGTATCTACTACAGAATATAGGTTCATAGCTTCATAGGTTCATAGGCAAGTACTAGGCTATCTGCCCGAGGGCATATGTAAGCCTAGTCAGAATGTGTTGGCTTTCACCTCCCCCTTAGATTAGTTCCCTGTGCTTCTGTCCAGCAGAGCCATTAGTTCCCTGCACCTCTGTACAGCAGAGCCACTGCAGTGATCCCCGGGGTAAATTTTCTGTTTCCCATCCACTTGTCAAGGTTTCTCTTGAAGAGTGTTAGTGAGGGGCTCTGCCTAATGTAGATTGGAATCCTGTTCCAAAGCATGGGGAGTCTCTGGAACAGGAATCTATCCCTCCAGCAAGTCCTATTTATTGTTATGGTGAGGTTTAGATCCCTAGAGCGTGTGGCTCTTGGGGATTTGTTTTTTTTTAGGTGGAGCATGTCCATCAATTCTGGGTTGGACATGGCCTTGTATGTCAGGCAGAGATCACCGCTGAGTAGGCGGTATGCAACCAAGTACAGCTGGAGTTTCTTCAGTCGGGCTGCATAGGGCATCCATTTGAGGCCAGTAATCCTCTTGGTGAGGTACTTCTGTGGTCTTTCCAGCTGTTGCAGGTTTCTTGTAAGGTACACCCCAAATGGGGCGTTGTACTCTATGATGGGTCTGATGAGTGATGAGTAGAGGGGCACAATAACCTCTTTTATTCTAGATGCAATTTGTGATTAGGTGGGCCACATAGAAGGATTTTCTAATCACCTTGGCAATATGATTATCAAAGGAGCGATTAGTATCTACTTGGGTCCCCAGATCCCTTATTTCATTTTCTGTATTTAGGGGACTACCACGTATGTGGTAATTCACGGGTACTTTGTTTTTTTTCCAAAGGGGATGACTATGCACTTTCTGGCATTTAGCTTGAGGCCATGATTTTGACACCAGGTATCCATCTCAGTGAGACCCTTCTGGAGGATGTCTGTATCAGCCGGAGAGTCAGTTATGGCCCCCAGTTTTCAGATGTCTGTGAACTTGGTCAGCTATAGTCTTCCTGTGCTTGCCTGTACTTCTGAGAAGTATATACCGAGCAGGAGGGCTCCCAGGACTGAGCCCTGGGGGATGCCACTTGTAACCGGTTTAGAGTTGGACCTAGAGGCTGCAACTCTCACTGTGTGGGTTCTATCCATGAGCCAATTGGCAACCCATCTCATGACATAGGGGTTTTTGTTCAGGCTGGTGAGCTTGTCTATAATACTAGAATGGGAAATGGTGTCAAAAGACTTTGCGAGGTCTAGGTAGGCTGTGTGGACCTCCTTTCCCTCGTCTAAAGTCTTGGTAACTGTCTCAAAGAAGTCCACCAGGTTTAGGAGGCATGATCTGCCCTTAAAGCCAAACTGGGTAGGGTCCAATGTTTGGAGGTTCCCAATGTCTCTGTTAATGAGTTCCATGATGATGTGCTCCATAGCCTTGCAGACCAGGCTAGTCAAGCTTATAGGGCGATAGTTCCTGGGGTCCGTTGTGGCTCCACCTTTGTGGAGTGGGATCACTGTTGCTGTGCGCCACTCTATTGGTACGTAGCCTGTAGAGAGGCTGAGTTTGAACAGTGTGTTTAGGTGAGGGGTTAGTTCATTTTGGAGTTCATGTAAGGCACAGCCTGGGACACTTGTCCGGTCCCATTGATGCTGTGTTTTTGGCTTTGGATAGGGCTGTTTTAACCTGTGTGTCAGTGATCGTCGGGGCTCTACATTCTTCTGGTACGGTTATGGGCCCTTTAGGGGGTGAGAGGTGGGTGACGTTTGCACTAAACCTGTCTGCCAGAATGTTGGCAATATCAGTCGGTTCAGTGTATTTTGTGCCATTCTGCATGAACTCAGAGCAGATCTGAGAGTTTCCACTTAGGTTCTTGAAACAGCTAAAGAACACTTTGTGGTTATGTTTAGAGTCCTTGGCAATTTTTCTTTCGAAGCTAGCCTTGGATGATTTTATGAGGGATCGTAGTTTCTTGCTGATACTGATCAGTGATGTCTTTCCATCTTGGGATTTTACTCTTTTCTGTACTAGTTTCCTCCTTCTATTGTATAGCTTATTTATGGCAGGGGCCCACCAGACTGATTTCCTTTTCTTGGAGGAGTGAGTCTTGGTTTTGCTTGGGATAGCACGATCCATGCATTCTTGCAGGTGCTCATAGAGTGCCTTTGTAAGGGATTCAGCAGCTTGGACAGCATTGTCCTTTAGCATGGGGGCTGTGAACCTTTCCATCTTGGTTTTAAGTAATGTGAAGTTTGCTTTTGGATAGTTTTTCATGGTGGTTTCCTTGATTGGGGGTGGGGGCGGAATATGGATATCCAGAGTGATTAGTCTATGGTCTGATCTAACCAGCGAGGGGTTGACCTCCAGTGTAGAACACCGGTCACCCATGTTGGTGATGACCAGGTCCAATATGTTGTCACCTCTGGTTGGGGTGTTGACCAGTTGATCCAAGGCATTAGAGTTTATAAATTCTAGGAAGCGTTAGGCAAGGGAGTTAGTACTTGAATAGTTCTCCCAGTTAATGTTTGGGTAATTGAAATCACCCAATATTAGGGCGTTTGGTAGGACCTTCATATTTTCCAGTGTCTCCAGAAATACAGAATGAGGGTCCTGGGTCATGGTGGGTGATCTGCAGCAAGCTACAGTTTGAATTACAGTTTTGCCCATTGTTAGTTGCACATGGATGATCTCTGAGGCATTGTGCTGCACCACTAACCTGGAGGTGTGGGTATCCTTGATGAATATGGATACGCCTCTGCCTTTTGTGTTTCGGTCCAGGCTCTGTGGCTGAAAAGTATGGTATGAGTTATAGCCTGGTAGTGCTGGGGTGCTCTCCGGTGCCTTAAACCAGGTTTCTGTTACTGCACAGATATCGATGTTCTTCATACTGAGGAGTGCCTCGAGTGCATGCATTTTGAGGTTTAGACTTCTGGCGTTGAGTAGCATTACCTTATTTTTTGGTTACTTGTGCTATTTATGGTGGTGGGTTTGTCTTTTGAGCCTTTCCTAAAAAAGGCACTATGAGGGCGGCAAAAGCCTTGGCCAGTATTCAGAATCCTAATGGTGACAGGTGCAAGCCATCTCTTGCGAAGCAACGTGGCTTGTTGAGCATGTCATCCCAGGCAGACAAATACTGGATCCCCTTTGAATGACACCAGAAACTTAGCCAATTGTTGAAATTGATCATTTTTTTTATACTGTGGCATCATTCTTGGTGAGGGCAGGATGCTACTCAGGGTCAGGGTCATACCGGCTTGGGCTACGTGATCAGAAGCTCTTCCATGTCTCTTTTCATGTAGTCCAGGGAGGTACATCTCAGATCATTCACACCAACATGGACAATGACAGAGTCATATTTGTACTTGTTCTGGAGCGACCTGAGTGCTTGTGTTATGTGGCAGATCTTGGAGCCCGACAGGCAGCTAACTGTAACCTTCGCCTTGTCCAGCCTAGTTAGTGGGACATCAGTGTGCCTGACTATAGAGTCGCCTATTACTAATGTGTTGGGTATGTTATTTTGCCTTAAGGGCTGTGATTGCGTGGCACACTGATTATGTGAAGTATGTGTTTCATGGTTTGTGATGGCATGTGGAGGTTGCTTGGGTGTCTGCTTTGGAGGTCTCTGTTGCTTTTGCAGATTTTTATTTAGAGCCTCCGAGTATGTTTTTGTGTATTTATGTGTGCTATTTGTCGGTGTTGGTTTAGTAGGTCTATGTGAGACTGGTGGTGTGTTGCAAGTATTTTCCTTCTCCTCTTGACCGTTAGTTCCAGTGAGAGCTTTGCATCCAGTTTGGCTGTATAATTGCATCTCTCGCATATATTAGTGTTTGGTGGTAGGAGGAGAGGGTTGTCTGTGTACATGAGGCAGTTGTAACATTGCCTCAAAATGCTCAGATTCACAAGTTGGACTGGAGAGTACACCTGAAACTGCCCTTTGGACATGCCTGAATAGGTAAAGTGAGCTGTTTTACTGATTGGCTGGTAGGGACGAATAGAGAGCCTTGTCCTTCTGGACAGTATAGGGTGGTCTAGTGCTATGGTTAATTAGTGCTTCCTATGAGTTTTGAGCAAGTGCTGGGCTGTGAAATGAATGGTTTGAGTGCTTAAGTTGAAAGTTTGTCTAGTTCCAAGGGAAAAATTGAAGAGTAGACTTCGTGGAGTCAGGAATAGTTTAACCCTAGCTAACTGGCTGCCCAGCATGCAAAACTGCACAAATGTGGTTTTTATAGCAGGGAAATGAAAGAGAAATTAGCCCAAAATGGCCAATAAACTATTAACTTCTGGGCTGAAACCACTCCTCCAGGGACAGATAGGCTGCTCAAAGCTCCCCTCTCTCCCAGGTGAACAGAGAAACTTCCTTCTATCCAAGTAAGGTATGGGCAACACAGAAACTTGTAACACAGCCCTGAATTCAGCAGTAACCTGAAAACTGGTCTATACTAGTTCAGAAGGGTGGGAAACAAGTATATATATATTTTTTGTTTGTTTTTTTAGAAAATAAAGCAGGTACAATAAAGAACACTTTAAATTCACAGAAATGGCTATCGCGCTTTAGTGTGTAGTCTACAACAGTTATACAGATTATTTAAACACAAAAATGACTTAGTAAGTGCAGGCAGCAAATAAGTACAATATGTAGCAGAAACAAACTTTTTAAATCACAGAAATGCTAAACAATTGGCGTTTTAGGCAGAATTAGTTAAAGAAAGGAAGAAAATGCAGAAAAATGATACTTAATCACTCCAAATTCTCTCTTTTGTCTCTCTGCTGCTGTAGAACTCTGCAGGACACCTGGCAGGCACTCGCTGAGCCGAATACAAGCACAAAAAAGTGCAAATGTTTTTATAGCAGGGAAATGAAAGAGATAGAAATTAGCCCAAAATGGCCAATAAACTACTAACTTCTGGGCTGCAGCAAACAAGGCACACACATTTCAGAAAGAAACAGCTCAAATAAGCAGGCACAATAAACCTTTAACCAGAAATTCCCAGCTCAGAAGGGCAGGATCTAGCCTCTCTTCCCACAAGAGTGCAGACCACAGACCTTCTTAATGTAAAATAACTGGCCTGAAGCCCAAGTGCTTAAACCAGAACTAATGCGCTTTTAGAATAACAGACACTGAGCCTTCAATCAGCAATTCCCAACTTAGAAGGATGTAAGCTACCTGTCCTGCCACAACAATGCAGTCCACAAATCTACTTAATGTAAAACAACTGGTCTGAAGCCCAAGTGCTTAAACCAAAAGGCTTAGAATAACAGTTACAATTGAATCAGGCTACTACCAAGCAGTAATAACTGCAGCAGAATAATAGAATTGAGTACTTTTAAGAAGCACAAGCAAAATAAGGGAATAAAGTGGGAAGAAACACAATTACAGTAAAAGCAGATGAATAAAGTGCAATTTTTTTATACTGGATGGCTATCAGGCATCTACTGTTCTTCAAATGCACATGCAATATGCATCTCCCAGTTGTTCCATGATATTTTCTCTGTCAATTCTTTAGCTTATGACTGCATGCAGTTAAAAGTTATTGTCTGTGGCATCATGACAGCTTACTTCAATGGCACTCCCTGGAAGGCCCCAAACATAGCACTGTGCTTAACGTTGTATACATTCCCCTTATCCGTAAGTTAAGAGAATGGCAACTGAAATATGTTTCACAGTGTGTATGTTGCATTTGATGTTTGCAATGCCTAGCAGGTCATTCATCCCCATCATATACATTGTAATGAAAAAACAGCACATACTCTGCAAATTTTGTTGTGTTGTTTTTAATGACTGCTCTTAATATTTATATAGAATAGATGTCTAACCATTTTTGGTACTATGGGGACTATCATCACTCAAAGATAGGGGTGTTTCCAAACAGCTATGTGCATCATAGTCACCCTATAATAAGGTATGTGGATGTAGTCAGTAATCCATGCTGACTATGACGCTGAATACATTAGGAGTGTACCAAGCCATTCAGCAAACAAATGTGATAATACACAAGCATTGTTTCATGCATTGTCTGTGTCAATCCTTTGGTTTATGACTTTGTACAGCTAATAAAATACTCCATGTGGTGATACCACAAATTGTGTCAGTGCCATGTGATGACTCCCACCTCAGATATGATGTTATGTAGAAGCAGCACATACATCTCTTGTGTGCACAATGTACATCATGGGCACTTGGTAAGTGGTTCACATTGTCTGTTGTACTCAATGGTTCTCATGCCTACCAGGCCAGTCATCACCCAAAGATAGTGTAATGCAGCATGTATACATACTCCACCAGTTTTATTATGCCATTTCTTTACTATCTGCTCCTATATATTACATGGCACTAATATCACCTACCTATTTTCAGTATGATGGTGGCCACCCTGTCCCCAAATGCAGAGAGGGAGAACTGCTGCTAACCAGCACAGACCTCTATACTCAATCCACAATGAGACAAATATATGTAGATAGCAGTACACACTGTCCATGATACAGACTACAGTGGGGTGGGTACCAGGCCATTCACCATTTGTCTAAACATCCACATGATAATGCATCAGCAGCATATCACTACAGTGTTTAATCTCAGTTTACTACCAGATGTTTATGTTATAACTGCATGTAGATAAAAGTTACTCTATGTGGCTACATCATACATTGTGTCACTGCCAGGAACCTCACAGTTACAGTGCCATATGTAATTATTACAGATGTATTAACTGTCCCAAGTAAATGGTAGTGACATTGGGTAAGCTTGTCTTTCTTTTGTTGTATTTACTAGTTGCTATGCTTACCATACCATCCCAGCAACCAGAAACACAGGAACTGTGGAAGTAACATATACTCTACCAATCATGATATGAAGACACTCAGACATCTGTAGAGTATGCAAACATGTCATATATTGTGTCAGTACCAGACCATGGTCACCACAGACACTGATATCCTAAAGCAATGCATGCATCCATACTGACACATACATGTTTTAATGTCAGGTGGTAAGGAATGAATAGTCACCATTGCCTAGTGTATATTGTGTTTGTTCATAGGTTCATAGGTGATTACTAGTCTAATGACAGCAAGGGCCTTTTTAGCTATGCATCCCAAATCTCTGACAAGTTCTCGTACCCTTGATAAGTGTAAGTACAGGCTTGGCAGATGAAAGAATTACAAGCAGAGGCCTGGGAGATAAACCAATGCCTGTGTCCTTTGGAGACATAGACGCCAAACTAGGGATGATTTACCTGTTCTCCATCCAGTTATCCAAGTTACACATAAATTGGTTTAGGGAGGATCTTTATTTCACATACATGGGTAGCCTGGTCCAGAGAAGGGGTAGTCTCTGGGATATACACCTGTCTGTCCAGCAGGTCCTATTTATATCACAGTCAAGGTTAAAGTCTTTAGAATGGGTAATTCTGGTGCTGTTTGTTTTGTGGATATGCAGGAGGTCCAGCAGGTTGGGATCTAACAATGCTTTGTATGCCAGGCATAGATCTCCACTCAAAAGTTTATAGGAGACAGAATACAGGGATAGGGCCTTGAGGTAGTCTGCATAGGACATTTTACTTATGCCCTTATTCTTTTAGTGAGGAACCTCTGTGGTCATTCCAATTATTGGATATACCTGGTTAGGTACATACTTAAGGGGGCATTATACCTTTCAACTGTCCAGATTTTTTGCTTCATATTTCTGGCCCATTCTTCATGACTAAATAATGAAAGAAGTTTCAGACTTCAGAAAAGGTGCATTAATACAAAAGTTGTTATCCTCTCAACTTTCTAAGTTTATAGGAGCAGCACTTAAAAATTGTCCCTATTTTTGGACCTTTGTGCCCCCATTATTTTTGGCTTTGTCTAGATTTTTTGTGCTAAGAGGTTGAGAGGTATGGGGGGCATTGGGCTCAATGATAGGGCTGATCACTGAATACAATGGAACAATGACTTCCTTGTACCCTGATGCCATACCTTTGTTTATAAGTTGCAACTTGCTACCCCCTGCATACACAACAATAATGTGTACAACTGCAGACCTGCTCTTTTCAGGTATGACTCATGTGTATATGTGATAGTCTTCCAGGCAACAAGACACTGTGTTGGTGCTTCACAAATATGTATATGACAGTTTGTTGGCATGCCTACCTTCACAGTCCTCAAGAAAAATGGATATCTACACAATGTAAGCTATGTATAGTCTGCAAGTCTTCCACCCTCATAAATAAAATACAGCATGTACCAAGCCATCAGCATTCCCACCAAATGCATACTGTAATATATAATACATTTTCTGTGTCTCAGGGCTCTAATATGTACCGACATACCAGGTACAGGTCAGATATTGTAGTAACTTACACAATGAGTGGTAAGTGCCATGGGATAGCTTGAATAAGTTTGAATGGCATTCTCAATATACATGCAAAATCAGAGTATGACCATTAATAAAGGAATACAGAAAACAGCATCAAACATAATGTGGTTTAATTATTTACAGTATACATTGTTTCACATTACGAGAACGCATGGTATGTCAGCATCAGTATCATGAGGAGCTGTGTGTCATGCTATATTTTTTATGAATCACAACACAGTCACACAAAATATTGTAGAGTATGTTTTCAAATGATAGTAATAATTGTCATTGAGAACAAACTGCATATAGAAAGCTGTTCAAACTGTCCCATGGCACATACCACTCACTGTGTAAGTACAACAATACCTGACTAGTGCCTGGTGTGTGGGTACACATTAAAGCCCTGAGACACAGAAAATGTTTTCAGCAAGCAGGCAATACAAGACCTTGAAACCATTACCTTTACACAACTGACTCCCTGAAGCCCCTCAAACCACTTCAGAACTTTCTTAGGTAGGTATCACTTCATGACAATACAAAGGTACTATAAAAATAATTGAATATACCGAAATAGATTTGCATGCATGCAGATGCATTTTTTGTAGTAGTTACTCTTTCTTAAAAGTCATGGTGCATTACCCTTGGTGTACATGAAGTGACAACTGATCAATGCACATCTCAGACATATTGAAAACAAACCATCGACTGTAGAACAAATTTTCATTTCAAAAGATTGCAGTTAAATATGAAGTCCCTACATTTCTAGCAATGCAATGGCTCTGAGGTATGCAATGATGATGTAGATGCACTTGTGTACAAACCAGTGATAGTACATACACCTCTCTTTGGTTATAAGGTAATGCTACTGTATTTCACTATACTGAAAGTCAGTATTGTACTCAAGCCATATATGTGGAACATTAGCTTGTGCTTACCTACACACATCTGCCAATGTTGAACCGCTTCTCAGGTATGAATCTTGGTGTGCCTTCCACCAAGGCTTATAGTGCCCGGATATTTGAACTGTTTCTTACTGAAATTGGTACACCTTGTTTGCTGTAGCATAGACTAGATCCGGGCCTGCTGAATCTAGCTTTGTTTGTATGCTTGTTGCTTGTTTGCTTGTTATTTCCCTGAAACGCTAATTCCACCTAAAACGCATCTTTTCAGCACTTCTGTGGATCCCTAGTAATATCTGCATTGCTTACTGTACTTATTTCCTTGTTTCACTTGAAAGAAAGTTACTGTTTGTCATTTTTGCATTTAAGTTACTGTAACACATTGCATTTAAGTTACCTGGCACTTGCTCACTAAAGCAATTATATAAGTCAGCACTAAAAAATTAAAAGCACTACACCCTCACAAACTCCCCTTGAGTACCTTGTTCCCCATTGGCCCTTTTTTCAATTATAAAGGAATTCCCAATACTATTCTAGCATGTCCAAAGGTCAGTTGTCAATCTCCTCTCCGGTCCAGCTGGTGAATCTGGGAATCTTGAGGCAATGTTACAACTGCCTCATGTACACAGGCAACCCTCTCCTCCTCCCAACAAATTCCAACACATGTGAGAGATGCAACCATATAGCCAAACTGGAGGCTAAGCTCTCTCAACTCAGTACTGGTGTAACCAGTCAGGAGGAGAAGGAAACCACACTCACTACAATTCCAGTCTCACATAGACCTACCACGACAGCAAACCAAACACATAAACACACAAAAACATACTCTGAGGCTCTAAATAAAAATCTGCCTAAGCAGCAGAGACCTCCAAAGCAGACACCCAAGCAACCACTACCCCAAAACAAAACACTTGCAACACATAGCTCACAAAGCCAGTGTGCCGAACAGTCACAGCCCTTAAGGCTAAACAACACACCTGATACACTTGTAATAGGTGACTCTATCGTCAGGCACACTGACTTCACGCTCACCAGGCTGAACAAGGAGAAGGTCACGGTGAGCGGCCTGTCGGGCGCTAGGATCCGCCACATAATCAGGTCACTCCAAGGCAAGTACAAATATGACTCTGTCATTGTCCATGCTAGTGTGAATGACCTGAGAAGTACCTCCCTGGACTACATGAAAAGAGACAGAGAGGAGCTCTCTGAGCATGTAGCCCAGGCCGGTATGACCCTGACCTTGAGTAGCATCTTACCCTCAACAAGAATGATGCCACAATATGAAGACAAGATGATCAATTTCAACAATTGGCTTAAGTATTGGTGTCATTCAAAGAGGATCCAATGCCTGTCAGCCTGGGATGACATGCTCGAGAAGCCACGATGCTTCACTAGGGACAGCTTGCACCTGTCACCCCTGAGCTTTCGGATATTGGCAAAGGCTCTTGCTACCCCCATAGTGCCATTTTTAGGCAAGGCTCAAAAGACAAACCCACCTTCATAGGTATCACAAGGGATAAGAAACTAAGAGTAATGCTACTCAATGCCAGAAGTCTAAACCTCAAGATGCACACACTTGAAACTCTCCTTAGCATGGAGAACATCGATATCTGTGCAGTAACAGAAACCTGGTTCAAGGCTCCTGAGAGCATCCCAGCACTACCAGGTTATACCTCGTACCATGCTTTTCGGCCCCAAAACTTGGACTAAACCACAAAAGGAGGGGGAGTATCAATATTCGTCAAAGATACCCACAACTCCAGGTTGGTGGCACAGCACGAAGCATCAAAGACTATCCATGTGCAACTAACAGTGGGTAAAACTGCCTTCCAGTTTATAGCCTGCTACAGACTACCATCCCAAACCCAGGAACCCCACTCGGCCTTCCTGAGAACACTGGAAAATATGAAGGTCTCTCCAAACACCATTATATTGGGTGACTTTAACTACCCAAACAGACTGGGAGCATTACTCTAGCTCAAACACCCTAGCCCAAAGGTTCCTAGAATTTATAAACTCAAATGCTATGGAACAACTTGTTACCACTCATACAAGAGGGGAAAACATACTGGACCTGATCATCACCAACATGGGGACTCTATGCTCCAGACCAGAAGTGTATCCCTCACTGGTAAGATCAGACCATAAACTAATCTCACTGGATATTCACATCCCGACCCCACCCTCTGCCCAGAAAACCACAGTGAAAAACTTCTCTAAAGCAAATTTCACACTCCTCAAAACCGAGGTGGAATCCTTCAAAGCCTCCGAGCCTGTGGAAAATATGGCTCAGACCTCAGAATCCTTTATAAACACATTCTATGAACACCTTTAGGAATGCATGGATCATGCAATCCCAAATAAAACCAAGACCCAATCCTCCAAAGGCAGACATCTTGTCTGGTGGACCCCAGCCATAAACAAACTATACAATAGAAGGAGGAAGCTACTACATGATAGAGCAAAATCCCAAAAAAGGAAGGCATCTCTGATCAGTATTAGCAAAAAACTATGGGCACTCAAAAAATCGTCTAAGGCCAGCTTCGAGAGAAAAATTGCACAGGACACTAAGGATAATCACAAGGCTTTCTTTAGTTATGTTAGGAACCTGGGTGGGAATTCCCAGATATGCTTAGAATTAGTCCAAAATGACAAAAAATACACCGAACCCACAGACATTGCCAACATCCTAGCTGACAGGTTCAGCGCAAACTTCTCCCCTCCCCACCAAAAGGGCAAATATCTATCCCAGCAGAGTGCTGCTCCCCTGACATCTCAGATGCTCAGGTAAGAGCCACCCTCTCCAAAGCAAAAAACACAGCATCAGTGGGACCAGACAGTGTCCCAGGCTGTGTCCTACATGAACTCCATGAAGAGCTAAACTCAAACATAAAACTACTGTTCAATATCAGCCTTACTACAGGATATGTACCCAAAGAGTGGCATACAGCAACAGTGGTCCCTCTCCACAAAGGTGGTGCCTCAACGGATCCTGGAAACTATCGCCCTATAAGCCTGACTAGCTTGGTCTGCAAAGCTATGGAAAGGATCATCATGGACTTCATAAATAAAGATATTGGGGACTTACAGACACTGGATCCTACCCAGTTCGGCTTTGTTAAAGGCAGATCCTGCCTCTTAAACCTGGTCAATTTCTATGAAACAGTCACCAAGGCCATTGACGAGGGGAAGGTGGTCCACACAGCCTACCTGGACCTCGCAAAAGCCTTCGATACAATACCCCACTCGGGCATTATAGATAAGCTCACCAGCTTAAATATAAACCCCTATGTCACCAGATGGGTTGCAAACTGGCTCAAGGACAGAACCCACATGGTTAGACTTGCTGGAGCCATGTCAGACTCCAAACCAGTTACAAGTGGCATCCCACAAGGCTCAGTCCTGGGACCTCTCTTGTTCGGTATATATTTCTCGGAGGTACAGGCCAACACAGAAGGACTGTGGCTGACCAAGTTCACAGATGACTGCAAACTGGGCACCATAATCAACTCTCCAGCCGACACAAGCATCCTCCAAAAGGGCCTCATAGAAACAGACAACTGGTGCCAGAGCCATGGCCTCAAGCTAAATGCCAAAAAGTGTATAGTCATCCCCTTTGGCAAAAACAAAGTGCCCACAAATGACCACATAGGTGGTAATCTATAAAGTACAGAAGAAGTAATTAGGGACCTGGGGACCCAAGTTGATAGCAATCTCTCATTTGACAACCACGTGGCCAAAGTGGTTAGAAAAACATTTTATATAGCCCACCTAATCATGAAGGGATTCACATCTAGATCAGGGGAGGTCATCGTGCCTCTTTACTCATCCCTCATCAGGCCCATAATTGAGTACAATGCCCCTTTTGGGATGTACCTTACCAGACACCTGCAGCAACTGGAAAGTCCCCAAAAGTACCTCACCAAGAGGATCAAAGGGCTCAAACAGATGCCATATGCTGCCCGGTTAAAGAAACTCCAGCTCTACTCAGTGGCATACTGCTTGCTCAGAGGCGATCTGTGCCTGACATATAAAGCCATGTCCAACCCGGAATTAATGGACATGCTGCACCTCAGAAAATCCAAATCCCATCGAGCTACGTGCTCGAAAGACTTGAACCTCAGCACTGAAATAAATAGGACATGCTGGAGGGACAGATTCATAACCCAGAGGCTCCCTTCACTCTGGAATAAAATCCCAGTCCAGGTTAGGCAGAGTCCCTCATTGACTCTCTTCAAGAGGAATCTTGATGAGTGGATGGGAGATCATAGGTTTACCCCGGGTATCACTTCTGTGTCACTGTTAGACAGAGGCACAGTATACTAACCTCGAAAAAGGGCATAGCAAAATTAATTTAACATGGGTGGTGAAAGCCAAACACACTCTGGCTAGGCTTATAAATGCCCTAGGGCAGATAGCCTAGTATGAACCTATGAACCATGTGCTGATGTACTGATGTGATCCCACAGCATTCATAGCACATCTTTCTGCCTCTCTGCTGTACAAGGTTATGGCTTTCTACTGGATAAACACAGCACGGATCAATATCTTCACATAACTTGAAAAAGGGTAAGACAAGGTAGTGTATTTGTTGCACTGTGCTACCCTTCCTTTCTGTACCCTGACAAAGCAAAACTGCTTACAAAGGGGACTGCAGGAAATTGTTACCAGCATGTATACAAAGCTACTGACATTGTAAAAACATGCAGTTGTAATATTTGCAGTCCTTTTTCTAACCACAATGACCTTTTAGAAGCAAACAACTGACTGTTTTCTATCAATATGTAATCCTGGTATAAAAGTAGTCCTGACTACATGCCTTGATGAAAGTAAAGTGTAAAATACTCCTGCCAGTGTTACAGTGCAGGTGTGTATAAACACACATCATAGTCAGTCATAAGGAATCAATAGAGAACTTCATACTAAGTCTTATCACTATCACTGCAGTTATTTACATAAACACTGTTGCAAACACAGGCTATGTAACTGTAGCACTGTGTATCAATGGTATATCAGTGCACATATATCAAGCAATACATTGCAAAAAAAAGTTTATTTCATGACATGAAACTTTTGATACTTGCCATAAGGTTCTTGTGTCTCCATTTCCTAGATCACTGGTTTATCATAGTACATTTTGGGGTAGGACAACTTTACCTGACACTCCTTAATGGCCATCTAAGACTGATTGCTTAATGCTTTTGTTAAAGGGCTTAGCTAATATCTTCAGACCAGGCACACATCATTTAATCAGTCTATATTGCTATCAAGTGAATTGATAACTCCCATCTTTAAGAGCACCACATACATAACATGTGGTTCCGAACTCTCTTGGTCAGTATCCTGTTAAAGACATAATGTATCATCTTTGACTTAAAATGTCAAAACTTGATAGAGAACGTCTAGTGCTGTATTGAAGTGGGATGGATACCCAAATGGGATGTCACATAGCAAGGCTCTGAGCTGTTAAGGATCCTGAAGCCCATGGTACGTAGTTTGGTTCCTTCCACCTTTACTTGTCTACTATGTGACTCTGAGCAAGTCACTTAGCCAGGTAGTGCTCCCAAGTTACCCCTGAAGAGGGATGCTTTTGTACAGTGGGCTTATCTGGACAACAAATCATAAAATAAACTAAATAAATGGTGGCCTTAAGCTCTGTGTAGGCATGACTACATATAAATAAAAGATAAACTCTTGGTTACAGGCACCTTACACCTTTTTTAAGTTTGATATAAATTTCACAGCTGCTTGCCCTTGTAAATGTATGTATCAAGCTGTTAAGGTAATTGCTAGCATTCTATAGAAAGGTGCAAAACTCCATAATAACAAGCTACAGTTTCTCCTCATACTGCAAGCAACATAGAAACACAACTTACTATCGTACAATACAGCACAACCTTGTTTATGTGCATTGCAGCTATCAACAGTAGAATCAAAATGTCTACCATAGCAACACTTGCCATACCCACTCTTGTCAGCTTCTTTGGCACTGCTAGCCATCTACTATGGTATGGCTGCATGACACGTATGTGTAAGAATCTTTGTACAGTGGAAGACTACATACACACTGCACTAGAAAGCTTCTGAAAACTGCCCTCAGCGTGATCAGTACAGTACTATTGCTGGGACAGTATGGAAAGTGTGGTTGCCCTAGATGTAAGCTGTTAGGTTCTCATGCACATTGCACATGTGATTCAGCATTCTGCAGTTATTGCAGCTCCATCTTTATTACTTGTTTGAGCCTACCAGTGCAACTGGTTATTTATCAATTGTGCCCAGTCACACATAATGCCATATTCATGACTGCATCTTCCTTGCTCCAACTTCTTCTAGAAACCTATAAATTACATAACACAGTGTAAACCCTATCACCTGCTAGAAAATTTCTTACTCTTCACTGAGGGTTACTGCCAGTTTTGTTGTAGCTAATTATGACATGCATTTACTTTTAACTTTTTAAACATAATTTTTAAACAGATAATTTGTAAGGAGAGTTGTGGCTGATGCAAACATGATAAAATCAAGTCACTCTACTGGTGTATTTACATTTCTACTCAGCTACTCATTACAATGTTTAACTGCAATGTCAGTCTTTTGGGCAGTGACTAGGATGGATAATGCTTCTATAACTCTTGCATCTAAAGAGTAGTAATTACTGCATAATGACACAATAATATTATTTTACCATAGAGAAAGAAACAAAAATAGAAAGAGAATGACAAAAAGGAAGACAAAAGCCAATAACAAATGGCTTGCAGCAAGACATTTACCTTACAGATGTTGAACTAGTGCTTCACCACGGGATGACTGTTATGCATGAATTTTTCATGGAACAATGTCTGTCAGTTGTCAGGCTGCCTACTGTCACCTGTTCTATCTGAAAGTCGACTGCATGCGTGATGCCCTGTAGCTACCTTGAATTAGAAATGACTACCTCATTTCTCTGAAACAACAGGAATGAGATAAAAAAATACATAAACATAAGCAGCACTTAGGATTGTTAAGCAGCACTTGGAATTGTTAATTACAAAGCTTGAGTACCAGCTAATCATATGTCAAGCTCTAAGTGTTTTGCAAAAATGTATTCCCAAAACTAGCAAAACAGTTGATATCACAAGGTGGATGTCACAGCTGTACCATTGTTGCATTTCTTACTAGTATAAGCTTTTGCCAAAACCTTAATTATCTCCTGTAATTAATCACTGAACAGAGTCAATAATCCTCTATCTTATTATTGTTATTTGCCAAACAACATCCTATCTTAAGATGATACTGTTAATTTCATTATGATTACTCATAAAATGATAAGAATGCATTCTCTGAGTAAAATTTGGCATACATTCGCACACAAACTGGCAAGTATAAGATGATAGAGTTGCACACAGAAGCACTGCCTAAACTTTCACAAAATAGTAGAAAACCACAGAAGAACCAACCAGCAGAATGTGAGCAATCCAAAGGACACCAAGTTTATTGAAGTTAAGCGCTTTCCTCTCTATTACAGAGACTTCCTCAGAACAATATTGCACAAAAACCCAGCCAAATATATACCCACCCCTCAATTAACCATTCAAAATTGCGCCAAAAATTTTAAAGCAATATATACACATCAAATTACAACAGTAAAAATATTGCATATAGCAAATACCAAAACTAAATAAATGTTACCATAAAATATTATAATATGTTAAATTATTAAATAAAATCCATGTTAACTTTACTAACCTAAAATTCAATCAAGTTTTAAAACACTAGCAGTGCTTATAGTTTCACAACGAAACTATAAGCATTGCTAGTGTTTTAAAACTTGATCGAATTTTAGGTTAGTAAACTTAACATGGATTTTATTTAATAATTTAACATATTATAATATTTTATGGTAACATTTATTTAGTTTTGTTATTTGATATTTGCTATACGCAATATTTTTACTGTTGTAATTTGATGTGTATATATTGCTTTAAAATTTTTGACGCAATTTTGAATGGTTAATTGAGGGGTGGGTATATATTTGACTGGGTTTTTGTGCAATATTGTTCTGAGGAAGTCTCTGTAATAGAGAGGAAAGTGCTTAACTTCAATAAAATTGGTGTCCTTTGAATTGCTCACATTCTGCTGGTTGGCACTGCCTAAATTTATAAACCCAATGTTTGCACTTTTCGTGCATTAAGTGGACTGTCATTTAACCATAACTAGCAATAATTAGTACTAAAACACATAATCTACATAAGTACCTGGACTAATTGAATGTCAGCTATCTGATTCTAAGTATATAACTAAGATCTACACTTTGCAGTATACACCTCAGAAATCTGTACCTGGCATCTCCACCAAGTTATAGGTTCATAGGTTGGTACTAGGCTATTGGCTCTAGGTCCTATACAAGCTAGCCATAACAATTCCCTGGCTATTTCTTCCCACAGTATTTACTTCCCTGTAGACTGCAGCATACCATAAACCCTAAACACATCCCATTATTGTGAGCCCCCCATGTCATACTGAGAGAATTAGAGATCAGGCTTACATTAGATGGTGAGTGCTATGTGACTGTGCAGTCATATTCATGACACGTTTAACACACACACACACACACACACACACACACACACACACACACACACACACACACACACACACACACACACAATACTAACACCACCTTCATCTTCTAACTACATTTTACATCTCACCCCATTGTTTTGCAGCCAACCTCTCCTTTAACGTCCTACAGCTATAGTCATTTTTTTCATTTTTCTGACTTACGGTCCCTGTCTCCTACCTTGCTACAAACTCCTGTTCCACTACTAAAAATCTTACTCATTTTCTTTGCTACCAAAGTACATATCATACAAATACTCATTTATAATGTGTAAATGTATATTTCTCCATTAACTTTATTCACATACTTTCCCTTGTGTACTAACCAATCTTCACTCCCTGTCATCTTTGACGCTCTTTGTCAACTTATTAATAATATTTTTTCTTAACTAATCACTGTCTCTCTTTATCTCTTTTGGATTCATGTATTTTCACTGCTTCTCTCACCTTTGCTTCTATCTCCTTCTCTCACTTCACCTCTTGTAATTTAAACAACTTACGCTCAGTTCTCTCACTAGACAATCTTACTATTTCTTTGATTTCTCTGTACTCTATTATGTTATGCTTGTAAAATAACCTTTATAACTCTGTTATTTTATATTGTACTTGTAATAATGATAATTCATATAGAATGTTTATATTTGCTATATCCTGCTGTTTTGCTTTCGTGTAATATATTGCAAATTTACTTCCTGGCCTTTGCTGAAAATGGGTTATTGCCTGGTCAGACTTTACTGGTAAACAAATGTTAATAAATAAAAAAAATATACATTTATTGTTTTTGTAATATACCCCTGCCTCAGCAGGTAGGGCTTATGGCCACCATTCACATAATTTCATTATTTCACATAATTTCATTAATTACTGTTAAATAAGTCTAACAATTTGTAAAGTTAGAAACACTGCTAGAGAGACATTCTATGAGCATGCCCCATGCTGTGTATCAACTTTCTTTCTTTATTTGTGTAATCCCTAATATCATTAAAATGCAATATGTCATGGCAGTAAAACATGGAGCCAGCAAACAATACATGTGACATGCTCAGAAATAAAATTAGGTTAAGAACTGATTTTTTTTTGACATTTCATGCTTAACCAGACTTCAGTACCACATAGAATGGAAGTGGAATGCCTGCCGTACCAGGACACATTTCTTACAGCAGGGCAGCAGTTAACACAACCGTTTTAATTTGATCTTTAAAGCATGCATACAGCTTTGCCCAAAAGCAGAGGGGTTAAAACATCACCCATTACCCCTGATAATTCAGTGCTGGTTGCACATAAGTTTAAATGTCTGATCTGAATAAAATTATCAGTCACCCCCCCACCCCCTTATACTGAGGAAATAATTTTGCACTGACTTTGGCATCAAGGGTGAAGTTTTCATCTCTTCTATTAAATGCCCTTAGTGGATTGAAGGTAGTTACTTTTCATGTTATACAAGCTTCTCTGTTTCTGCAGCTTTGGCTTCTTTAATCTTACTGTTTATACCTTCATTTGTTTAATTTTCCCTACGGCTTCAATGTGACTCATTTTCAGCTTTGACTCTAGTGTTTTGTTTTTAGTTCCAGCTGTATTATGAAAACATCTAGGGACATATCAACTTGTCCTTTTCTGCAAGCTGCTTACATAGGTTCAGTGAACTGAGCTTCAGCACAATGTAACTATGAAATCCTTCTTGTTAAGTTGTCATGTATGGGTCTCTTGTCTTTACACTCATTGACTAGTTGTGCTACAGACCTTTTGGCATATTTTTCATCACTCAGTTCTGGATGCTTCTTAGCTATTCTGATTTAAAAAAAAAAAAAACTATTGTGCAACATATATACACCTGTATATTTCCTTGTGGCTGCAAGGGAACATGCATGTTTTTGGTAAAAAAAAGTTGTCAGAGATATAGGTTACAGTCTTTAAATACCACAGATCCTACTAAATATGCACAATTACAATAAACACAATATGTAAATATATTTGCAAATAAATTGATAGAAATAAACATTTTATCTTTTCTATCAAAATCATTTTGTCTCCACTTACGAAAATATTTGACAAATGTATTCATAAGCAACTTACCAACTAATAGATGAACAGCTTCTGTCTTCAATGCAACATGGCTTTTGTCCTCATCATGGCACAACTACTGCTTTGCTGAATTTTGTTAATAATGTCAACACCCACAAAAATGCCGGAAGCCTAATGATCACCATCTTCCTAGACTTATCAAAAGCTTTTGATACTGTCTCTCACCAGAAACTTTTACATAAACTCTCATCCTTAGGGCTCATCAACTCCTTCCTGCCATATCTATCTCTCAGGCAGGACACAAGCACCGAAATAGAAAAATGATTTCTCCACCTTTTTGCCAGTAAGTACTGGTGTCCCACAGGGATCTGTACTAGGCCCCATACTTTTCAACATATTCATCAATGATCTCTATACTGCTACAAAAATGTTACTCTAGTTCATTATGAGTCTACCTTTATTTGTGTTGCCAAACTTCTCTCAAGTTCAAGACCTTATGTGACAGTCCTTCCTATCGAATTAAATCATCATCTTCTTTCGGCTGTTCCCGTTAGGGGTCGCCACAGTGAATCACCTGTTTCCATTTCTTCCTGTCCTCTGCATCTTGCTCTGTCACACCAACCACCTGCATGTCCTCTCTCACCACATCCATAAACCTTATCTTAGGCCTTCCTCTTTTCCTGTTACCTGGTAGCTTCATCCTTAGCATCTTTTTCCCAATATACTCAGCATCCCTCCTCAGTACATGTCCAAACCAACGTAATCTTGCCTCTCTGGCTTTGTCTCCAAACCTTCCAACCTGGGCTGACCCTCTAATATACTTATTCCTAATCCTGTCCACCCTCGTCACACCCAGTGCAAATCTTAACATCTTTAACTCTGCCACATCCAGCTCAAACTCTTGCCTTTTTGTCAATGCCACTGTCTCCAACCCATATAATATAGCTGGTCTCACTACCCTCTTGCAGACCTTCCCTTTCACTCTTACAGGTACTCGTCTGTCACAAATCACTCCTGACACTCTTCTCCACCCACTCCATCCTGCCTGTACTCTCTTTTCACCTCTCTTCCACACTCACTGTTACTCTGAACTATTGACCCCAAGTATTTAAACTCATCCACCTTTGCCACCTCTACTCCTTGCATCCTCACCATTCCTCTATCCTCCCTCTCATTCACACACATATATTCTGTCTTAGTCCTGCTGACCTTCATTCCTCTTCTCTCTAGAGCATATCTCCATCTCTCCAGGGTGTCCTCCACCTGTTCCCTACTCTCACTACAGATCACAATGTCATCTGCAAACATCATAGTCCATGGGGACTCCTGTCTGATCTCGTCTGTCAACCTGTCCATCATCACTGCAAATAAGAAAGGGCTCAGAGCTGATCCTTGATGTAACCCCACCTCCACCTTAAACGCATCAATCACTTCCACCGCAGACCTCACCGCTGTCGCACTACCCTTGTACATATCCTGTACCACTCTTACATACTTCTCTGACACTCCTGACTTCCTCATACAATACCACAACTCCTCTCTAGTCACCCTGTCATATGCTTTCTCTAAGTCTACAAAAACACAATGCAACTCCTTCTGACATTCTCTGTACTTCTCCATCAACACTCTCAGAGCAAACATCGCATCTGTAGTGCTCTTTCCTGGCATTAAACCATACTGCTGTTCACTAATCATCATGTCCCTTCTTAACCTAGTTTCCACTACTCGTTCCCATAACTTCATGCTGTGACTGATCAATTTAATCCCTCTGTAGTTACTACAGCTTTGCACATCACCCTTATTCTTAAAAATCGGTACCAAAACACTTTTTCTCCATTCCTCAGGCATCCTCTCACTTTCTAAGATTTCATTAAACAATCTGGTTAAAAACTCCACTGCCATTTCACCTAAGCACCTCCATGCTTCCACAGGTATGTCAACTGGGCCAACAGCCTTTCCATTCTTCATTCTCTTCATAGCTATCCTTACTTCCTCCTTGCTAATCCATTGTACTTCATGATTCACTATCCCTACATCATCCAACCTTCTCTCCCTCTCATTCTCTTTATTCAGCAACCCCTCAAAGTACTCTTTCCATCTCCTCAACACACTCTCCTCACTTGTGAGTATGTTTCCCTCATTATCCTTTATCACCTTTACCTGCTGCACATCTTTCCTAGCTTGGTCCCTCTGTCTAGCCAATTGGTACAGGTCCTTTTCTCCCTCCTTAGTGTCCAGCCTTTCATACAACTCTTCATATGCCTTATCCTTAGCCTTCGCCACCTCTCTCTTTGCCATGCACCTCATCTCCTTATACTCCTGTCTACTTTCTTCATCTCTCTGACAATCCCACTTCTTCTTTGCCAACCTATTTGCCTGTATACTCTTCTGTACTTCCTCATTCCACCACCATGTCTCCTTGTCGTCCTTCCTCTGTCCCGATGTGATACCAAGCACCTTTCTAGCCGTCTCCCTTACTAGCTCTGCTGTAGTTACCCAGCTATTTGGTAACTCTCCACTGCCACCCAGTGCCTGTCTTAATTCATCCCTGAACTCCATCTCACAATTAACCTTTTTCAATTTCCACCATTTGATCCTTGGTGCTGCCCTCACAATCCTCCTCCTCTTATTGATCACAACGTCATCCTACAAATCACCATCCTATGCTGCCTAACTACACTTTCTCCGGTCACCACTTCAAATAAGGCTTAATAATTCACACTTACTTTTAAATCTTTAGAAACCTAAATTATTGCTTTTCACCCCTATAAAACATCTCTACCAAAACAACACTATTCACTTTCATCTTTGCCAACAACATCATAATACAAAAAATAAGGCATGTAAAATTGCTGGGAGTCATCATAGATGACCAGCAGAAATTCAACATGTATCACATGCAGTTAAACAAATTCATCCAAAATTAAATACATTTTATAGCATAAAAACCTACCTCACTGACATAGCATCAAGACATATAGTCTCCACTTTCTTACTACCATCTCTCCAGTATGCTGCCACGTTTTATTAAACTTCAGTCTCAAGAAATGTCCAAACTTGAACAATGTTATAACAAAATGGCCAGATTTGTAGTAAAATATAACAACACACCACTGCCTAACCCTGAGAGAACTAAACTGGTTAGAACTATCACATCACCTATCTTTCTCAGCAAACTGTAATACATAGACTTCTCTACCAGCCAGAAAAATGCTCATCCCTTAACAACTTAATACAACACTACTGCCTCAACAGAATTTTATGCTCTAGAGAAAAAACACTAATAACTATAACTAAATCATCTAATACTGTAGGTGGGTCTCTACATTCAAATAGTGCAGCTAAATTAAATGGAACTACATCCCTGAACCACTGAAATCCATTCAGAATGCAAACATATTCAAAATACAACTAAAACTTACCTACCAAATAAATGAATTTGCTTCAATACATCTCCAGAATAAATGCCATTGTTATCACTTATCTAATCAAACCATTTATCTTCTTTCATAATCTTCCAACCTTCAACCAACCTTCATCAATACTTGAATAGTTGTAATAGCATCTGCCAGCTATATACTTTATTCTGTGACATTGCTCACCCTCACTTCTATGCTTCTAATATAAATCTTATGATAGCAATATATATATATATATATATATATATATATATATATATTTGTTTGTTTGTGTCTTTTGGCTTTTTCCCGGTTAGGGGTCGCCACACCGGAACTCCGGTCCGCTAATGATTGGTAGAAGATTTTTACGTGCTGAGTTACCAGCTCTGATGCACAACCTTCAACGAAGGTACGCCCCTTCACGCATGTCTCCACACAGAAGATGCTTTAGCTGAGAATCGAACGGACGTCTTGCTGTGAGTCGACAACACTACCGCAGCACCACCACCACAGCGCTATATATATATATATATATATATATATATATATATATATATATATATATATATATATATAATTGTTTTGGAGCCTGCTATACACCTCATCTCTTAACTACAATATTAACATTTTCTGCTCTATCTAGTTCCTTCCCTTACCTCCATTTCTTCAAATTTCTAAGTATTAATTACATGATCTATTATCTATCTGACAAGCCCACTAATTCACCTCTTCAAATGCTCAGTGTTCAATGTCTACTAAAGCATAAATATCTTTTATATTGTAATAGTTGCCTCTACTTTCAAATGGATGTAATCCAATTATCAAATGTATGTGTAATCATTAATGTATATTACTTAGTGTCTGTTCATGTATATTACTGAATGACTGTTTAAAAATGTTTGTGTTTAAAAATGTTTGTAATATGTTGGAGCTTTTTTCCCCAGGCCTCTGCTGAAAAGAATTTTTTTAGCTAAACCCAGTGAAACAAACCCAGTAAACAAAAGCAAATTAAGTAAAATGAAAACAAAATAAAATAAAATCCGAAGAAATAAATGTGTAACTTAGATTTTCACAGTTGCAAAGTCTCGAATAGCCTATGATGTTGGGTATGAGTTTGCTTTAATTATGAACATTGACAAAATTTGTAAGTTAAGGCTGAACTTAAGAGCATGTAGGAAAATGTGTTCTTCTGCCTTTGGCAATGGACCTACATCAGTCACACCTGAACAGACTTCACACTGAACAACTACAGAGCAAATTTATAGATCTTTACTCTTATCTCAATACCTTATGTTGCTACCTTATTCTATGAAACTGCAATTTGATTAAACTAATGCATTCACTCTGTTCTTTCAGTATCTATCTCACACACACACACACACACACACACACACACACACACACACACACACACACACACACACACACATGCACATACATTTCCTGCCTTATGGTAGTTACTACCACCAGCAAAAAACAATCTGGCACACTGTAGTATGAGTTAATATAAAAATTAAAATTAAGACAACATGAAATCCAAATAAATTAATAAATAAATAACTAAGTATGGTTATTTTAACTCATCAGTATTTCTGCTTCTCAAAAGCAGAAATTAACATTTTAATCAACCCAAAGCAGTGTCCTTATATCAATTAATAAACACCCATCCAAACACTTTTAAAATTTAAGAAATACAATTCTTTACTAAAAAAGTGAGTAATGTAGTATGAGAAATGAAAGACAAAAAAGTTGTGGGTGTGGGCAGAGGAATATAAGATAAAGTGTTCACTACACAGATGACATATAAGAAAACTATTTCTTAACTTACCTCTGACTAAAGAGATACTAAACTCTATCACTACCTAAGTAAACAGAATTAAATAGACAAAATCAGTAACAAAAATGATCACACTGGTGCAGAGTGAAAAGGCACCAATGTCCAATCAAGCAGTGAGAGAAAATGCATGGTGTGATCTCACTTCCCATTAAGAAGTCCACGCCACCCAACCTAATGAGACATGAGTCAAAATTGGTTATCTCTGGAAAATATTAACACACT
This sequence comes from Protopterus annectens, assembly GCF_019279795.1. Taxonomy (NCBI): domain Eukaryota; kingdom Metazoa; phylum Chordata; order Ceratodontiformes; family Protopteridae; genus Protopterus; species Protopterus annectens. The sequence continues at coordinate 659,556,983 of NC_056744.1, forward strand.
ATATCCAAACATGTCACTCAAAATTTGAATATAAAAAACAGACCACATTTGAATGATGGAATGCCTTATGTAACAGCAAAGAACTCTGTCTCTCTGTCTCTCTGTCGGTCTACCTATCTCTCTCTGTCTCTGTCTGCCTGTCTCTCTCTCTCTCTATATATATATATATATATATATATATATATATAAGTGCATGATGATTTGTCGAAAAGACACCCCATCAAATGGCAACTAATTAAATACAACTTGTTGATCAGAAACCTTTCGAAAGTAAAAAAAAAGAAAAAAAATGTTGCTTTTGCATGGGGAAAGCCCCCCCCCCCCCACTCCTCACACCCTATACTATTTTTTTAATTTCTCCACATCTTCTGGGTTTCTAATACCATGATGAGAATGGACCCCATTCCTAAGTCAAAGTACAAAGTTCATGAAATTAGTATTGTTTTAATCTTTTATGTCAGCCAAAAGTGCTCTTCACAGTACCCGCAATGTGCCCAGTAATGACTCCTTCTGCAGTTCTTATGGAGTTACATGGATTGGTAACATATCTAAGTACGATTGTAGATTTTTTTTTATAAGACCCGTTGCTCGTACTACTATTGGAACTATCTGGGTATCTTTCTTCCACATTGCTCTCATTTCTGCCTGCAGATCCTGATATTTTATGACTTTGTGTCTCTCTGTATGCAAGATGCTGTAGTCACTGGGTGTGGCAATTTCAATGATCAATGCTACTTTTGTCTTCTTTTCTTGGACCACTATATCTGGTTTTCTGGCATCTGTCTTTTGAACTGTTGGTAATGGGTGATCCCATGTGATATAAACTTCATAATTTTCTATGATGCTTTGTGGCTCATGTTTCCAGTGTTTTTCAGCCACTTCGATACCATAATTTTTGCACAATCCCCAGTGCAACAATCTTGCCAAATTATTATACCTTTCAGTATACAGCCCTTCTGCCATTAGTATGTCATAACCAGCAACAAGGTGTGCAACTGTTTCCAATTTTCTTTTACAAAGCCTACATTTGTCTGTTTTTCCAACATGTTCAATGGACTTTGTAAACCACCGTGTACGTAGCCCACTGTCTTGGGCTGCCAATATTAACCTTTCATCTTTTGGTTTGAATTCGTCTCTACTTAACCATTCCTGCGTTTGTTCCTGATCAACATGAGGTTCTTCCGGAAGTTTTCTATACTTGCAACTATATTTATGCTTTTTTCACATATCTTGCTTTCTCATCTGGTCTTTCACCTTATATTCTTTCTTTTGTTTTTTGGCACATTCATTTGCTGCCTGATTTTTATCTACTTCTGGTTTAATTTCCATTCCTGCTTGATGTGGATATGCTTCTGCTAAATTAAGCAGGGAAGTCATCTTAGGTTTATTCTCCTCATGTTTCAAGACTTTCACTATATTTGGAGTCCCACAACTGCAGATCTATTGATGTAATCAATTTCAAGAAGGCCCATCCCTCCTTTGGGATGAGGAATATATAATCTTGGTATACACTTCTTCTTCTTCTTCTTTCGGCTTTTCCCGGTTAGGGGTCACCACAGCAGATCACCTGTCTGCTCATGATTGGCAGTGGAGTTTTACAGTGTCGAGTTGCCAGCCAGGCACCCAACCTTCTACAGAAGGCACACACACACACATGCACTCACACCTAGGGCCAATTTAGAGTGTCCAATCCACCTGCAGCATGTCTTTGGAATGTGGGAGGAAACCGGAGCACCTGGAGGAAACCCACGTGACGACAGGGAGGACATGCAGACTCCACACAGAAGGCACCCCAGCCAAGGATCGAACAGGAGAACCTCTTGTTGTGAGGCGACAATGCTAACCACTGCACCACCACACTGATTTTTATAAATCATTTGGTGAACACGAAGCATCCTTCTTGTTTTCCTATCCAATCTATCCAACACATTTTGGGGCCAGTCAATCACTCCAAAACTATAAGTTAGGACAGGAAGAGAAAATTGTTTTATAGCTTGGATTTTGCTCCTAGATGTCAACGCTGTTTTCAGAATTAATTTAAGTCTTCTAAAGTATTCCTTACTAAGTTTTATTCGCATTTTTTCATGTTTTATTGTTGATCCTTTATCAGATCCCAAATATTTATGCACTCTTTCTTGCTCAAGTTCTTTTATATCACATTCTTGTCTCAAACTGATGTTTTCCTGGTGCTTTAGTTTTCCTGCTTTAAAGGTTGCTTTTGCACACTTATCAAGACCAAATGACATTCTTATATTATCTGAAAAAGTTTTGACAACCTGCAGCTGTGCTTTCAATTCCTCGTCTGATGAGCTATACAGTTTTAAATCATCGACAAAGAGAAGATGAGAAGTCTTTACACTTTGTTGTTTTCTAGGAGCCAAATTATAGAGATGGCCTAAGCTATTACGTAAACAGTTTAATGGGTTAAGGGCAAGGCAAAATAGCAATGGTGACAGAGAGTCACCCTGGAATATCCACCTTTGAATTTTTATCTCTGGGATAATAATCTGTCCTTTATCATGGCTTAATTGCAAAGTGGTCTGCCACTGTTTCATGGTCACTGTAATGTAGTCAATCAGTGTAGGGTGTATCTTATACATTTTTAAGCACTCTTTTATCCATGAATGTGGGATACTATCAAATGCTTCTTTGTAGTCAATCCATGCCATACTTAGATTCTTACCCTTTTTACAGTTCTCCACTATGACTTTATTTAACAACAAATGATCCTTTGTTCCATATGACTTTTTTTATTGCCCTTTTGTTCTGCTGCCATAATTGAGTTTTCTTCTAAATGACTATAAACACTGTTGACATCAATTCCCGTGTATAGTTTATACGTCGTTGGATGGCAAGCTATTGGTCTGTAATTTTTAGGGTAGCTTGCAGGTTCACTCTTAAGTAGGAACATTGTTTTTCCTGTTGTTAACCAGGTTGGTTTCTGTTCAGGGTGCACATATAAATAGTTCTTACTCATGGATAAATCTTCGTGCAAAGATGTTAATACTTTCAGCCAAAAGTTAGGTACTGCATCTGGTGCTGGGGTTTTCCAATTAGAGGCTTTCCTTAACTTTGTTTCAGTTTGTCTGGCTGTTACTTCGTCCCATTTCATATCCTATACCTTTAACCCTCTTTTTCCTTCTTTTACTCCTTCTATCCATTTAGCCTCTTTGTTATGTTCCACAGGATCTTCATAGATACTTCTACAAAATGTATCTACTTCCTCTTTTTTTTGGCAGTCTTTCAATTCCTTTTACCTTATTTCCCAATTCTCTATAAAACTTTTTTGGGTCATCAATAAATTACTTATTTTGTACTTTTCCTTTATATTTATCTTCGTATTTTCCAAGTTTTTCAGCCTGTGCTGAAATTTTTAGTTTATTTGCGATAGTGCATGATAGATCCTGGTATGTTCTAATAATGCACATTGCTTTTATTACATCTATCTTTCTTAGTATTTTTGTTGATCTATTCTCTCTTCTATAGTCTGCTAACAGTGACACTTCTTGTCTTAGCTGTTTTACAGTTTTCTCTAATCGATATTTCCATGATGGTATTTGATTTCTCCCCTTCCTTTCCCTCACTACCCTGTGTTCTTATGGTAAAACTTTATCAGTTATTAATTTAGCAGCACAGTAATATATCCTGTTTACTTCTGTTATATCACATGAATCTCTGTGGTCAGTCCTAATTACTGTGTTATTTGTTTTATCAGACTTCTAACTTTTGTGGTTTTATTGACCTTCTGCAGTCTACCTCCAGTGGTGCTGTGGAAACGTTGTTGCCTCACAGTTAGACGTTGCCCGTTTGATTCTCAGTTAGAGCGTTTTCTGTGTGGCGACATGCGTGAATGGGCATTCCTTCATTGAAGGTTGTGCGTTAGGCCCGGCAAGCCAACACGTAAAAATCTACTGCCAATCATTAGCAGACCGGAGTTCCGCTGTGGCGACCCCTAACCAGGAAAAGCCGAAAGACACAACACAACATTGACCTTCTGCAGTCTATTTCTCTCATTGATCTTAATATATCTATCCATGTCTATTAAATCAAACAACTCTTCTCTTAGTTAATGTTCTTCCAAACTGAGGGCACATCCCTTGTTTTCTGTTTCCTGTGGTCATTCTATAGAAAGTTCTATAGCATCTTCCTGTGGCACCTTCTTTTCAGTTTCATCCTGTGTCATCTGTTGCTCTGTCATATGGGAACTCACTGGCTGACTGTATCATTTTCTACAGTTTCCTGTTCCTTTCCTTGCTGTTTAGCTTCAAGTGACCATTTATACTGCTTTCCTGTGGAAGGCTCCAAATTATCTTCATATGGCACCTGACCAATTGCTTCCTGTTCCACTGGTTTCCCCTTAATTTGGATATCCATTACTCTATCCTGTTGTGTGATTTCTGAATTAGATTTTCTACACTGAATCCTTCACTTCACAGTTACTCCATAACCTCAGTTTCCGTTTCTCTAACTTCTCCATTACTAATCTCCTTTTCTACTTTTCCTCTTTGTCTTCTTATTTTTTGTATTGTAAAGTTTTTCATGTCCGGATTCCTTTGCCTGTATTTCTCTTCAAATATCCTGATCTTCCTGTTTCTCCCTGCTTTTGGGACTCACTCCATCCTGCTGTGATGTAACTTGTGTTAGACATTTTACACACAGAATCCTTCACTTCACAGGCACTCCATAACTTCAACATTATTTTTTTAACTTCTCCATTACTAACCTCCTTTTCTACTTTTCCTCTTTGTCTTCTCATTTTTTGTATTGTAAAGTTTTCCATGTCTGGATTCCTTTGCCTATATTTCTCTTCAAATATCTTTGGTGCTGCTCTTTTTGTATTAGTTAGTTTTGCTTTCTCCTTTGCATAAATATTACACCATATTAAATCTCTTTTTCTTTCCCATGTCCATATTTCTTCTTCAGATGTTTCCTGATCATCCTGCTTCTCCTTACTTTGGGGACTCACTCCATCATGCTGTGATGTAACATGTGTTAGACCTACTACACCAAATCCTTCACTTCGCAGGCACTCCATAACTTCAACTTCTATTTTCTTAATTTCTGTTTTACTTATCTTCTTTTCTACATTCCATCTTTGTGATATTATTTTTTTTATTGTGAAAATTTCCATATCTGGATGTCTTTGACTGTATTTCTCTTCAAATATCTTTGGGGCTGCCTTCTTTGCATTGATTAATTTGGCTTCCTCCTTTGCATAAATATTGCACCATATCAAATCTCTCTTTCTTTCCCATGTCCATATTTCTTTTTAGACTTTTCAAATATCTCTTGGTTTTGTTGTTTATATTTTCGCACTTCCTCAGATGCTTCTTTTTCCAAACAGATCAAGGTTTCTTGAGCTATATACTGTTTTTCACAAATCTGTTGTATTAATGAACACAAATTATCATTTAAAGCTTCTGACAATTTTTCTTGCGGAAGTATTTTTCTTTCCTCTAATTTCTCTCTTAATCATTTTGTATATCTTGTGTCTGAAAATTGTGGGCTTTTTACATAGTAGTAACAATACATAATGTCTTTCTTATCCTCAATAGTGCACTTTATCGTCTTTATGGTTCTTTTTTGACCTATCAGTTTTTGCGATTTTTGTGGACTACTGCTTCCTTCTACAATGGGGGGGGGGGGCATCCTCCCCCATTGTAGTACTGTTTCCGTATTTTCAGGATTCTACACTGTCATCTTTTCCAGTCCTGGTACCAGTGCACCTACCAGGATTGGGCACTTTTTTATCCTGGGTCTTGTGCACCCAGCTATCTTTTTTTGTTTTTGACTTACTTCTGTCCATGATATGTTGTTGTCTTTTGGCTTTTCCCAGTTAGGGGTCGCCACAGTGGAACTCTGGTCCACTAATGATTGGCAGTAGATTTTCACGGTGCTGAGTTGCCAGCTCGACGCCCAACCTTCAACGAAGGCACGCCCATTCATGCATGTCTTTTGGAATGCCACTCGACCCGCGGGGAGGACATGCAGACTCCACACAAAAGGCACTCCCTGCACACTAGCTGAGAATTGAATGGGAGAACCTCTTGCTGTGAGGCAACAACACTACCGCTGCCCCACCGTGGATTACCATGATATATGCTCTATAAATACAGTCTATGTATCAGTGATGCCTTGGCGAGATTTTGCAAAAACAGGGTCCACCTCGTGAAAGTATTCACCAAGACTTGAGGATGAATTCAATTTCAGCACTACTACTCTCCTTTGCTTGCTGACTTTTCATCACTCCATTTGGACTCCTATGCTACTCTGAGAGCACACTGCTGTGGGGAAAGGGCAAATTCCTCCATCCTCACTGTATTGCAATCTTGCACACACACACACACACACACACACACACACACACACACACACACACACACACACACACGCACACACACGCACACACGCACACAGACAGACACACACACACACACACACACACACACACACACACACACACACACACACACACACACACACACACACACACACACACACACACGTGTGTATGTATAAATATATATAGTTCATGTCAAAATGCCAAAGTCCACAACTTCATAAAATAAACACAGTTTTTATTTTAAAGTCAGACAAAAATCAGTGGTGCAGATTCTTCTCATACAAACAAGTACACCAAAAGAAATAACTTTCTGTAATAGCAGCCATAGGAAAACGATACAACAAACCTTTCTCTCATACAAAGTGCAATCATGGCTTTCTTCGTGGAAATTAGTATCCACAGCACACTGATGTGTGGAAATTAGTATCCACAGCACACTGATGCTTGCAAGTAGCCCTCTTGTGTCTAGATTCCTTTGTAGGAAGATGTCCAGGTTTCCTAAGCTATAATTTCACAGTGATTCTTCCTACTGCAGCACTCCTCAAAATGTATGTATCAACCACAAAGCAACCCTCCATGAGACACCATTTTCACTAGTCACACCATCCTCTTAGCTAGTCTTAAAACATGTATATCTTCTTATAAGGTTTGTTCTTGATTAAGAAATTATCTGCATAATAGAACTTTCACAATCATTCCTAACCATGCACTCTAAACTAACATGAGTAACAATTTGGGTGAACCTCAGGGGTTTGTTCTAGGTCCACTCATGTTCTCTTTGTTTATTAACAATCTCCTATGGGAACTTCATAATAGACTGCATCCTTTACATGGATGGCTTAGTCAACACATTGAGACCATCCCCTTCTCAAAATGAAATAACCAGTTGCCTGCAAAATTACTTCAAACTACTCTGGAACTGGCTTCATGACAACAGATTAACATTACACACCAAAACATCAACTTATGTTATTCATTACTAGTACGACTAGCACAAGCAAAGCAAATTTATATTTTATATCCTTCATTCTGATCAGCAGTTGATCCCAGAAGTAACTCAGTAGAAGTACCTTGCCTAACTGTTGAGCAAACTCTTTCCTACCTCATGTTGAACCTCAGGCTCAGATATGCTTGTCCATTTCCAGGAAACCTACAGTGCATGTCATGTATTTACTAAGAAGGCTAGAACAGACATTGCTTCTAGTGTTTTCTTACCTAAGCTAGTATAGTCTCTCCCCAACTCACTGCCTTGCAATCTTTTCAGAACCTGGATATACTCCATCGGACAAAAAATAAAAAAATGTCAAAAAATAAAATACCCAGGTTTAGTTATCTTAGCCCTCAGTATAAACACACCTGGCTTACTATCAGTAAATCTAACTGGATCCCTGAAGAACACAGAGTCTCTTTTCTTCTTTGCAGTCTTACCTACAAACTATTAGATGACCATTACTCCTGACCACGGAGTAAATTTCTTCATTTCAGGATCTCCTGTTCTTACTTATAGAGAAATACCAAAGAAACAAAGAAACCAGCAACTCAAAATAATACCTCTCTCAATACGAATAAAACTCCAACAGCAAACAAAAAAGAGAGGTAATGCGAATGGCAAAAATCCAGTTTCAACAGTTTATTCAAAATGTTAGCGCTTTCACAGTACTCGCTACTGCTTCATAAGACTGAAAAATACTGATAATAATCTTCTGTTTATGCCAGTCTATATTCAGACAATAGCTGAGAAACTATTGAGTTATTACATTTTTCTTTAACTAATAATTTTTTTGAATTTAATCATACTCTCTACCATCAGAAACGAGGCACTGCTATGGGGGCTTCCTTTGCCCCCATGTATGCCAATTTGGCAATGGGATTTTTTGAGTTGGAATATATTTATAAACATAATTTTTTTCAACAATACGTCATTAGATATTATAGATATGTTGATGATTTAATTTTTTTGGTGGAAGGGGATCAGTCTTTGGCCCTACAATTTATTTGAGATCTGAAGTCTAATAGATTTTTTTTGGACTTTGATGGTCTAACTATGGGTACGAATACCATTCTTAGATGTGATTCTTGATATCTCTAGTGGTTACAAATTAGTAACTTCAGTTAATAGGAAATTTGAAGGTCCAACGTTATATGTACATGGTGGTAGTGGACATGCTCCACATACTATACATTCTCTACCATATGGAGAAATGTTACGGATATTTAGACTATGCAATGAAACAACAGAATTCAAAAAAGAACTTGATTTTTTGTATAACTCTTTTTTGTTAAGAGGGTACAACAGGTCTATCTTGGAAGAAAGCTTTAATAAACTTTGTGAGTATTCCCATAGTCATAATAAAAAGAACAGAATACAAGATAGGAGACTTAGTCCTTTTACAAGTCAAAATAAACAGACACAACTTGAGGCTATGTATTTTGTTACTACCTACGGATGTTATACATCTGAATTAATTAAAATCATCTCTATGTTTTGGAAATGCTTCAGTACCCTGGATAATGTTAAATTATGGTTAAATGCTAGTTTAAAATTTTCATATAGAAGGGGAAGGAATATCAAAGACTTTTTAGTAGATTTAGTTTTCCTATAGAAATAGTGACAGATAATATCAGGTATAAAGGGACTTATCAGTGTGGTAAATGTAAGGCATGCAGCTTTGTAATTTCCAGTTTTGAATTCATTAATGATATTCCCTTTAGGGTAAATAATTATTTCTGTTGTAATACTGAGAGGGTTATTTATGCCTTAAAATGCCCCTGTCATAAATTTTATATAGGGGAAACCAAGAGAGCCTTCAAGGTAAGACTTCTTGAACATGTCAGGGACATAATTAACAATAAAATTGAAAGTCCTGTTGCTCGACATTTTTGAAATGCATAATAGTGATGAAAAGATGTTACAGGCAACAATTTTAGAACAAGTGCCTGATAATAATTATGATCAGTTAAAAATTAAACAGTTATTATTGTACAAAGAAACAGTTTATATACTGAAGTTTAAAACTCTACATCCAAATGGGTTAAACGAGGATTTTAATTGGAAAATGCTGCTAATGTAAAAAAACTTTTTAATGACTTGATTGTTTAATTGTTTTAATTATGTGATTTAATTTGTATATAAGGGCTGTGTTTTTCATTTGTTCTATACTCCTGGAAGGCTGAGGCCGAGATGTCAGAGAGATAGATTTTCTACATTAAACCGTGTTTGGTGAATCCTATCGTTGTGCTTTTTCTACTCATCCTTTGTGCCTTTGTTGTTGCTGCTGGTTTCATGTCGACGGATTTGCTTGCACAGTTTCCAAGAGTGCTGCGTGACACCATGGATGGTAGTCAGCTTTCATTAGACAACTTTGTTAGTAATGTCACGGACAGAGGTGAGCGGCAGTTATTGAATAGAACTGGCTTTGATAAAAGTAGCACACTATGGGATAAATGGGAAGATGACCGGAAAAAATCCCTTTTGTAGTGTGGGCAGAAAGAATCTCTTGCCGGATAATGTAGAGCACAAATTGTTATTAGAAAATTTAGAGAAAAAAATGATCAAAGAAACTGCTACGTTCTTTAACATCTGTGGTCTGCAAAGATACATAGACACTGAGATAACACCAAGAGGGTTAAGGGTGTTCAAAGATCCTACCACACCCTTTGACCTCTCTAAAGATTCGGATATTGCGTTCCATAAAAGATGGGTATCTGCAGCTCATAATTGTACTACAGAATGGTTACACATCCTGATAGAATGCGATCGTTTAAAACAAAAAGAATTAGGTGTTGATATTAAGAAAATGTGCAGTGATATATCAAAATGTGTTTCTACATCTTTTCTGGATGATTTTCTAATACAGATGAATGACAAATTGAAGGACTATGAACTAACACTTATTGAAAGAAAAAAAGGCAAGTTGATTAGAGATCTACGTGACTATGAATTAAACAGAGCGTTTTTATCAAGCACCAATCGAAACAGGGGGCGTAAACATGTGAGGTTTCAACAGGAAACAGATAAGACACGTTCCTTGAATTCATCAGCGTCAGCTTCGGAGAATGGTTATACTTCCTTTGAAGATGATGGGGCTGAAACGGACTTTCCCCATCTTCCAGCGGCTGAACATCCAGAGCATTTACGACAGAATTTTCGTGCAGATCAACCGCAAACACAGAGAGACAATTCACAGCAGAAACGCCAAAGGGACTATACGGAATACACTACATCAGAGCCGTCCAGGCGAGGTGGCTACAAAAGAGGCAGATGGTAGTGTTGCATTTAATATTTTGGACAATTATGTGAATTTGTCAAATTATGAATTTAACAATAATGAACTCTCAGTGTTAAATTTGGGTTTGAAATTTATTCCAACAGTCGTTTCTAGACTGCATGATATGCAAATGGATGTGTATAGATTTAGTAGAAAGTTGTATTTAAAATATTTCTTTAGTTTAAATACTGAAAGTGAGATTAATGTTTCAGATTCCAATTCGCTAAGTCTAGATGATAGTTTTTATTCATGCATGTCAGATGAACCAGCTAATGCTTATGTGAAACTTGACACTGAGAAGGTACCTTCAAAAAGCAATTTTATACCTAAAGTCATGAATTATGAAGTGTCTAACTTCATTAGAATGGTGAATCATTCCATAGAAATAGGCTATCAAGAATTTATGGGAAATAAGAGTAATATTAAATATAATATGTCACGTCAAGAGTGGAAGATCTTAATGGAACTAAGTAAGAATAACAATATTGTTTTCAAACCTGCAGACAAGGGGAATAAACTTGTTGTTCTAAATACTAATGATTATTTTGACATGTGTATGCGACACCTCAATGATAGTAATATCTATGAAACATGTGAGATAGAGAGATATCATGCAGCTATTTTACAATATAAAGAGTTGATACAGAAAGGCTTTAGATTAGGGTATTTTGAGATGAAGGACGTTAAGAATAAATTCCAGACGGAGGGTTGCGGTATGGCATATTTTTATTGCCTGCCCAAAATTCATAAAAACTACATCAAACCCTCTGGTCGTCCTATAGTGTCAGGTCGCAAATATTTTTTACGAAATGTAGGTATATTTTTACATGACTATTTGTCATCATATGTTAAAAAACTACCATCTTTTTTAACAGATGTGTTTGATTTTTTGAATAAAATTAGTAACATCAAATGGAATAAAAATATGTACTGGCTGAAAGTTGACGTCAAAAGCCTATATACAAATATTAGTCACGAGTTTGGCATTGAGGCCTTGAGATTGTTTTTGGGACAGTCCCCTGTCTCAGAATTTATTATTGAGTTATTACATTTTTCTTTAACTAATAATTTTTTTGAATTTAATCATACTCTCTACCATCAGAAACGAGGCACTGCTATGGGGGCTTCCTTTGCCCCCATGTATGCCAATTTGGCAATGGGATTTTTTGAGTTGGAATATATTTATAAACATAATTTTTTTCAACAATACGTCATTAGATATTATAGATATGTTGATGATTTAAATTTTTTTGGTGGAAGGGGATCAGTCTTTGGCCCTACAATTTATTTGAGATCTGAAGTCTAATAGATTTTTTTTGGACTTTGATGGTCTAACTATGGGTACACGAATACCATTCTTAGATGTGATTCTTGATATCTCTAGTGGTTACAAATTAGTAACTTCAGTTAATAGGAAATTTGAAGGTCCAACGTTATATGTACATGGTGGTAGTGGACATGCTCCACATACTATACATTCTCTACCATATGGAGAAATGTTACGGATATTTAGACTATGCAATGAAACAACAGAATTTAAAAAAGAGTTTGATTTTTTGTACAATTCTTTTTTGTTAAGAGGGTACAATATGACTACTTTGGAAGAAAGCTTTAATAAACTATGTGAGTATTCTGATAGCCATAATAAAAAGAATAGAACACAGGATAGGAAGCTTGGTCCTTTTACAGGCCAAAATAAACAGACACAACTTGAGTCTATGTATTTTGTTACCACCTACGGATGTTATACATCTGAATTAATTAAAATTATCTCTATGTTTTGGAAATGCTTCAGCACCTTGGATAATGTTAAATTATGGTTAAATGCTAGTTTAAAATTTTCATATAGAAGGGGAAGGAACATCAAAGACTTTTTAGTAGATTTAGTTTTCCTATAGAAATAGTGACAGATAATATCAGCTATAAAGGGACTTATCAGTGTGGTAAATGTAAGGCATGCAGCTTTGTAATTTCCAGTTTTGAATTCATTAATGATATTCCCTTTAGGGTAAATAATTATTTCTGTTGTAATACTGAGAGGGTTATTTATGCCTTAAAATGCCCCTGTCATAAATTTTATATAGGGGAAACCAAGAGAGCCTTCAAGGTAAGACTTCTTGAACATGTCAGGGACATAATTAACAATAAAATTGAAAGTCCTGTTGCTCGACATTTTTTTGAAATGCATAATAGTGATGAAAAGATGTTACAGGCAACAATTTTAGAACAAGTGCCTGATAATAATTTTGATCAGTTAAAAATTAAACAGTTATTATTGTACAAAGAAACAGTTTACATACTGAAGTTTAAAACTCTACATCCAAATGGGTTAAACGAGGATTTTAATTGGAAAATGCTGCTAATGTAAAAAAACTTTTTAATGACTTGATTGTTTAATTGTTTTAATTATGTGATTTAATTTGTATATAAGGGCTGTGTTTTTCATTTGTTCTATACTCCTGGAAGGCTGAGGCCGAGATGTCAGAGAGATAGATTTTCTACATTAAACCGTGTTTGGTGAATCCTATCGTTGTGCTTTTTCTACTCATCCTTTGTGCCTTTGTTGTTGCTAATAGCTGAGAAACCATTTGACAAACTAACCCCAGTTTATTGGAATAAAATCTCACCAAAAGTCCAAAGCCATTGATAACTTCTGCAAAGCCTTAAAAGTACACACCAGAGAAATTTCTCATTGTCATTGCTTTGACAATAATGGATAAATCCAATTTAGAATTTCTATACCACTACCTCTCAGACCCTTTGTTACATCCTAATTTATATGATCTCATATGTACCTCACTGCTTGATTTCTAAACCTTTAGCACTGAACATAATGTAAACATGCTCACAGTTCCTCAGTGTCACCTTTGCGCTGCCTGTGATCTACGTCCACCCCAGCACTCCCCTTCTCTGGCATTTATTATTTCCTATTATGTTATTAGTTGTAACCTGTTTTATTCTGCCTTTCATCTCAATCTTGTATCTGTCTCTGTTACTAACAAAACCTTTGTGTAAACTTGTTATTTATGGTACTCTGTAACATAACAAATACACACTTCACTCTGTTTCTCTCCCGTACTCCCTTACTGCTCATTATCCCTCTGGCTCCATTTTTCATTTTTTTTATACATCAGTTTTGCACATTCTGTCTTTATTGTATGCATAGAACTTGATCTAGTTTTGCATATTTACAACAATTTTCTTCATGTAAATAAGTGCGCATTCAAGTAACAATATTTCATTGTTGTATTTCCATATTGTAAATGTGTCTGTGTGATCTTTATTGTCACAGTACTATGTTCTTTAGCTTTGATAAGCCACGGTGATGCAGCGGTAGCGTTGCTGCCTCACAGCAAGAGGTTCTCCCATTCGATTCTCGGCCGAGATAAGCCTTCTCTTCTGTGTGGAGTCTGCATGTCCTCCCCGTGGTCGAGTGGCATTCGAAAGACATGCGTAGAATGGGTGTGCCTTCGTTGAAGGTTGGGCATCGAGCTGGCACCTCTGCACCCGTAAAAAATCTACTGCCAATCATTAGCTGACCAGAGTTCTGCCGTGGCGACCCCTAACTGGGAAAAGCCGAAAGAAGAAGAAGAACAACCCTGTTCTTTAGCTTTATCCTTTTAAGTTTCTTTATGTTCAATGCCATATTGGTCTGTCTTATGCCTGAAAACAGTTTCTGGACCAGAGTAATTACCCATTAACAAAAATAAATAAGTAAATAAATACTGACAAATAAATAAATAAATAGATAAGTGAAATATACTAGGCATGAATGCAGCTTGTTGTAAAATGAAGCAGACATGTTTTACATCCCTTCAAAGAAACTTTTGCCATCAAGTTTAAATTTCCATCTGTAACTGATGGAGATGCAACAAGGGTACCTTACAACATGCACTTCTGGACATGGATGCTGGCATTCTGTCATTCTTTCCCTGTCTCTTCCTTCTATTTTTCTTTTCTTCACCTAATTCTTTCTTTTGACTTTAGATATTTCTAGAAATTTGTAAAACACATGCCTTATGTCCCTGCTCCTGTATCTCACAAAATCTGTACCAACCCCTGTGTGTGCCCTTAAATATAACCTACAACGTCTAAGAATAGTATACTAACACGTGGTACAGATAAAACTCTTTGAACTAGTTATACAAGACAGAACTGGTTATTAATGAAGTGGATAAAACAACAGATAGAGAAACCACAAATATGCTCTAATTTTTATGAATTTGACTGTGCTACTCAAAATCCAGAGCAACATGTGGCATTCAGACCATCTGCAGTAATACAGAATGTTTTTATCTAGACTACCTATGTACTCTCAGTTTTCAGTTTTATGCATTCAGTCTGTCAGCTGAAAGTCATACAAGCTGGCTGTGATTCATAGGTAAGTGCTGCATGCTTGTGCAGTGCAAAATGCCATGCTGTCCTGAGAACACTGGAAAATATGAAGGTCTCTCCAAACACCATTATATTGGGCGACTTCAACTACCCAAACATAGACTGGGAGCATTACTCTAGCTCCAACACCCTAGCCCAAAGGTTCCTTGAATTTATAAACTCAAATGCTATGGAACAACTTGTTACCACTCCCACAAGAGGGGAAAACATACTAGACCTGATCATCACCAACATGGGGACTCTATGCTCCAGACCAGAAGTGTATCCCTCACTGGTAAGATCAGACCATAAACTAATCTCACTGGATATTCACATCCCGACCCCACCCCTGCCCAGAAAACCACAGTGAAAAACTTCTCTAAAGCAAATTTCACACTCCTCAAAACTGAGGTGGAATCCTTCAAAGCCCCGGGCCTGTGGAAAATATGGCCCAGACCGCAGAATCCTTTATAAACACATTCTATGAACACCTTCAGGAATGCATGGATCATGCGATCCCAAATAAAACCAAGACCCAATCCTCCAAAGGCAGACGTCCTGTCTGGTGGACCCCAGCCATAAACAAACTATACAATAGAAGGAGGAAGCTACTAAATGATAGAGCAAAATCCCAAACAGGGAAGGCATCACTGATCAGTATTAGCAAAAACTACGGGCACACATAAAATTGTCTAAGGCTAGCTTCGAGAGAAAAATTGCACAGGACACTAAGGATAATCACAAGGCTTTCTTTAGTTATGTTAGGAACCTGGGTGGTAATTCCCAGATATGCTCAGAATTAGTCCAAAATGACAAAAATACACGAACCCACAGACATTACCAACATCCTAGCTGACAGGTTCAGCGCAAACTTCTCCCCCCCACCAAAAGGACAAATATCTATCCCAGCAGAGTGCTGCCCCCCTGACATCTCAGATGCTCAGGTAAGAGCCGCCCTCTCCAAAGCCAAAAACACAGCATCAATGGGACCAGACGGTGTCCCGGTCTGTGTCCTACATGAACTCCAAGAAGAGCTAAACCCAAACATAAAACTACTGTTCAATCTCAGCCTTACTACAGGATATGTGCTCAAAGAGTGGCGTACAGCAACAGTGGTCCCTCTCCATAAAGGTGGTGCCTCAACGGATCCTGGAAACTATCGCCCCATAAGCCTGACTAGCTTGGTCTGCAAAGCTATGGAAAGGATCATCATGGACCTCATAAATAAAGATATTGGGGACCTACAAACACTGGATCCTACCCAGTTCGGCTTTGTTAAAGGCAGATCCTGCCTCTTAAACCTGGTTGATTTCTTTGAAACAGTCACCAAGGCCATTGATGAGGGGAAGGTGGTCCACACAGCCTACCTGGACCTCGCAAAAGCCTTTGATACAATACCCCACTCGGGCATTATAGATAAGCTCACCTGCTTAAATATAAACCCCTATGTCACTAGATGGATTGCCAATTGGCTCAAGGACAGAACCCACATGGTTAGAATTGCTGGAGCCATGTCAGACTCCAAACCAGTTACAAGTGGTGTCCCACAAGGCTCAGTCCTGGGACCTGTCTTGTTCGGTATATATTTCTCGGAGGTACAGGCCAACACGGAAGGACTGTGGCTGACCAAGTTCGCAGATGACTGCAAACTGGGTGCCATAATCGACTCTCCAGCCGACACAAGCATCCTCCAAAAGGGCCTCATAGAAACAGACAACTGGTGCCAGAGCCATGGCCTCAAGCTAAATGCCAAAAAGTGTATAGTCATCTTCTTTGGCAAAAACAAAGTGCCCACAAATTACCACATAGGTGGTAATCCATTAAGTACAGAAGAAGTAATTAGGGACCTGGGGACCCAAGTTGATAGCAATCTCTCATTTGACAACCACGTGACCAAAGTGGTTAGAAAAACATTTTATATAGCCCACCTAATCATGAAGGGATTCACATCTAGATCAGGGACGCCATCGTGCCTCTTTACTCATCCCTCATCAGGCCCATAATAGAGTACAATGCCCCTTTGGGATGTACCTTACCAGACACCTGCAGCAACTGGAAAGACCCCAAAAGTACCTCACCAAGAGGATCAAAGGGCTCAAACAGATGCCATATGCTGCCCGGTTAAAGAAACTCCAGCTCTACTCAGTGGCATACCACCTGTTCAGAGGCGATCTGTGCCTGACGATAAAGCCATGTCCAACCCGGAATTAATGGACATGCTGCACCTCAGAAAATCCAAATACCATCGAGCTACGCGCTCGAGAGACTTGAACCTCAGCACTGAAATAAATAGGACATGCTGGAGGGACAGATTCATAACCCAGAGGCTCCCTTCACTCTGGAATAAAATCCCAGTCCAGGTTAGGCAGAGTCCCTCATTGACTCTCTTCAAGAGGAATCTTGATGAGTGGATGGGAGATCGTAGGTTTACCCTGGGCATCACTTCTGTGTCACTGTTAGACAGAGGCACAGTATACTAACCTTGAAAAAGGGCATAGCAAAATAAATTTAAAATGGGTGGCGAAAGCCAAACACATTCTGGCTAGGCTTATAAATGCACTAGGGCAGATAGCCTAGTATGAACCTATGAACCTATGAACCTATGATGTAGACCAAAGCTAATCTTAAATGTATACTTATTAGGGCTAGCATAGTGCTAACATACCAAAAAAAGACTGCATAACTAAACAAATCCGTTGTATTAAGGAGAAGAGTTGTGCTAGGAAGATCCAGTGGGTGTGTAGCACGTGACCAAGTTACTGATGTCAATGAGATTAAATATATCAATGCATACAATAACGTGCTGCATAGCTAGCATTTCTTGGTCATCCACATAGGATCATAGGAGATTACTAAGCTAATGACCCTGGGGACCTTACAAGCCTAGCCAAGAGTTTATCCCCAAAAGAGAAACTTCAATCAGCACCAGTCGCCCCTGTCAGTGAAGGACACAGATGGAACCCCTGGGACAAATTTGTGGTTTCCCAGCCACACATCAAGGTTGCACTTGAAGAGGGTCAGTGACGTACTTTGTTTGACGTGTATGGGGATTTTATTCCAGAGACGGGCAGCCTCTGGGAAACAAACCTGTCTCTCCATCAGGTTTTGTTAAAGTAACATATTAGATTTAGGCCGTTTGATCAGGTAATATGCGAGGAGTTAGACTTATGGATATGGAGCATCTCTAGTAGAGCAGGATCTGAATTTGCCTTGTAGGCAAGACACAGATCACCTCTGAGCAATCTGCACGATACCGAGTAGGGTGACAGTGATTTGAGCCTGTCTACATAGGACAGGTGTTGGAGGCCATGGATTCTCTTTGTGAGGTATTTCTGTGGCCTTTCCAGCTGGTGCAGGTGTTTGGAGAGGTACATAACAAAATGGGGTGCTGTACTCAATTATTGCCCTAATGAGGGAGGAGTACAGAGAGGTAATAACCTTTTTTTCTGGATGCAATCCCTTTACTTATGAGAAGAATCAAGTGAAAGGCTTTTCTGACCACTGCTGCCACGTGATGGTTGAATGTGAGATTGTTGTCAACCTGTGTACCCAGGTGTCTTACCACAGGATTTGTGTTTAGGGAGTTGTCGTTGATGTGGTAATCAGTAGGGGCCATGTTTTTGCCGAATGGTATGATAATACATTTTTTTTGCATTTAATTTAAGGCCATGCCTTTGGCACCAGTCATTTGTTGCTGTGAGACCCTCTTGTAGTATGTTAACATCATTTGAGGAGTCAATGACAGAACCCAACTTACAGTCATCCCCAAACATGGTCAGTCTCAGGCCTTTTGTCTTTGCCTGGACCGCTGAAAAATAGATGCCAAACATTAGGGGTCCCAGGCCAGATCCCTGGGGAACACCACTAGTGACAGGTCTGCTGCCAGAGGTGGAGGGGCCTATTTTGACCTTGTGGGTCCTATTGGTGAGCCAGTTGGCCACCCCCTTGATGAGACAGGGATTTACGCAAAGTTGTGTTAGCTTTTCGATGATGCTTGAGTAGGGGACTGTATCAAAGAATTTGGCCAAGTCAAGGTAAGTTGTATGTACTGATTTTCCCTCATTCAGTGCCTTGGCGACAGTCTCAGAAAAGCCAACCAGGTTCAACAGGCAAGATCTGCCCTTGACAAATCCGAACTGGGTGGGGTCAAGTGCTTGGAGATTGCCTGTGTCCTTGTTTAGGAGGTCTATAATAATATGCTCCATGGCTTACAGATCAGACTTCTCAAGCTAATAGTTTCCAGAGTCAGTTGTGGCACCACCTTTGTGCAAAGAGATGACAATGGCAGTTCTCCACTCTGCTGGAACGAAGCCTGTACTTAGGATATGGTTGAATAGGGTGTTCAATGGCAAGGCTAGTTCTTTCTCAAGATGGTGCCGAATGCAGCCTGGGATACTATCAGGTCTCATGAAAGCTGTATTCTTTGCCTTGGATAGGGCCTTTAACACTTGATCTATGGAGATGTGAGGTGCGGGACAAGAATCGGGGATGTCGAATTGGTCTTTAGGGGGGTGAAGTTTGCACTGAACCTATCTGCTAGCAGGTTGGCTAAGTCAACAGGATCAGTGTAAGTGGTACCATTATGAACTAGTTTGGAACAAACCTGGGCTTTGCCATGGAGGTTCCTGACATAACTGAAAAAGGCTTTGTGGTTAGCCTTTGTTTTGGATGCTAGTTTCAATTCATAATTGGCTTTGGAGGTTGCCCAATGAGGGTCAGGACAACAAAGGACAAACCCAGTTTATCTTACAAAATGGCAGGCAATGAGGAATAAGAAAGGAGAAAAGCAGACAAATTTGGCCATCAGACATTTATTTATTTTATTTATTTTTTTTATTTTACATTTGTTGACCGGGCTAGTCCAACTGGATACGTGTCCATTTTCAGTGGAGGCCCGGGGAGAAAAGCTCCAAAACTAAAACATACTAAAAACTATACTAAAAGTAACACACAAAATACATCTAAAAACAAAAATACACTTAAAAATATATAAACATATGATGCTAATGATTAGGAGATGGCATTAATATAGAGTAATTCATCTTCAGTTTAACATAGTATACAAAGAGAAATGTAAGTACAGTATCTGGTAGGTTTTGTGCATGGTAAGTAGTACTAAGTAGTACTAAGTAGTGACTGAGATAGGAATTAAGAGTGAAGATTTGAGTATAGATTGGGTACTTAAAGATTTAAGGTAGAAAAGGAAAAAAATAGGTTATGTGGGTAGCAGATAGATTAGAGAATAACAGCTAGGCAGGGTTAGTACAAGAACATAACCAGTGGTTGGAGAAGAAAAGTTTTAGGTTAGTTTTAAATAGTGGGAGAGAGGTTAGGGTTGTAAGGTCTTGTGGTAGTTGATTCCATATTTTACCAACTGAGTTAGAGAATATGGAGTCACCTGCTGAGTTGTTAGATAAGGAAGTATGAATCAACATTTTGTTAGTGGAGCGTAGATTTCTCAAGTTGTTATAAGGTTTTATGAGGGAAGAGAGAATAGGGATATTATTGGGTTGGTATAGGGCTTTATGGGCGATTATAAGTTGGTTAAAACGTAATAGGTGAGGTAATTCAAGCCAGTCTAGTTGTTTTAGGTTCAGACAGTGATGAGTCCTGTAAGGTGTATTTGTAGCAAATCTGGCGATGTTGTTATATGCTCTAGCTAGTTTGTTAAGATTGACATGACTGTTGGGGGAATGAAGGCAAATATATGAATAAGAAAGGTATGTGGGGAAAACAGTGGGGAATAGTTTTGGATGTGATAGAGGGAAAAGGAAGGCATTGGGTGCAGGTAAACAAACATAAAATGCTGTCACAGACAGAAGTGGTGGTATACAAACAAAAGGTGGGGAAAAGAAACAAGGTAATGGGAATAACACATTAGGAAGGGAAACACCTGCATGGGGATAGGGCAGTGGCCATGGATGGATGAGTGTGCCTTGCCTACTCTCCTACCTGTATGGAAATTCTTATGTCTAATGCATAATTCAGGCAGTCTGTGCACTGCCTTGCACTGGGTGTAAAATGCATGTATTATTTTATTCTGTGCTGTCTATGCCATGGACCATAATAGTGGACAAGAAATGACCTCTTTCTCAGTACCGTGATATGTTGTGCCCAGCTCTGTCTTGCACATGGTACTGCTGTTGGTGCCTGTCTGTCACCAGACTCTACATCTTGTTGCTCCTTTGCTGGTCCTACTCCTGTGGTGGGTTTTATATGGATTATTCCCTACTGCACTAGCTGTTTCTGCAGTGCCACATTATGCAACATGGCACACACCACAGAGATTTGCTTGCAGGTCCTTGATGCATACTACACCTTTCCATCTGATGTGGAAGCATCTCTTCAGTTGTGCAAACATGTTCCATGACATTAAGTGTTACTGTATGTTGCATGTCACCTTTGTCATGGTCTGGGGTTGTGAATAGGGCTTACCATCTAAAGCTGCAAAAGATGTCTGGCATTGCCAGCAACAGACAACAGTTACACTGTCATATATGGCCTGCTCCTTCCTTTCATGGTACATGAGTATATTGCCCTGTAGAACTCCTTGCACCAACTGATTAGATGACCCTGAAAGAAATCTCCTACACAAATTGTTTATATAAGGCAGATGTGTGCTAAATGTGTGAATCATGGGAATTGTCTGGGTGATGCATGGGTGCATTATATGTATTGCCGTGGGCATTGCACATTGCCTGGTAGTTTGGGGACTGGAAGCCCTTATCACTGATGTAATCAGTGCCTCTGGACCAGGTGAGTTGTGATGGCAATATGTGTGTGTGTGTGTGTGTGTGTGTGTGTGTGTGTGTGTGTGTGTGTGTGTGTGTGTGTGTGTATGTGTGCACTCTATGGTTTCCAGGATGTCAAGAAATGGGCTATTCTGTAAAATACTTTTACGGAGTTGTTTCTCCCTTTTGTAGTCCTAGTGAACCAAATATATTCCCCCACATGCTACATCATGAAGTCTTGGAATTGGGATAGGATACAGTAGGCTGACACCTGCAATATGCATAATGTGTCCCTTGTAGATTACTGGAAGGTCCCTGTAAATAAGACGGTTAACACAACACATGCATTTGTGTCCATTGAGATTGGCAATCCATACATACCCCTTTATTCTGCTTGCAGGTGACATAGTTCTACATGGTAGCAGTCCACTATCTGCTGGTGACAGTTCCTTCAGTGGGGACACAGATATCAGTGATACACAAGGTCATGGAATCTGGGCCCGATAGTGGCCACTAATACATGGGGTTCCACAACAGCTGCTGCTGCTCCTAATATATCCATTTCCATGTAGATAAACAATTCCCAGTTTTCAGAATAGGTTTGCACTGTGGCACACTACATCTGTTTTACATGTTTCTGAATTATTCCATGTTTGATGGTGCCATTTGCATAGTCCTTGTGAATTCATTGTAAAACTGTAATTCTTTTGACAGAATATCTCCAGATCCTCATTTGCATATTATTATGTTGTAATTTGTATGTCTCAGTACATCATACTATGTCTCTCTACCTATCAGTCTATCAGGTTACCCTTGTCTTTTCTTGCCATTATTAAATTCCCCACATATACTTTTCTATACCATAACATTTTATTTATAGCATGTTAATCTAATTACTCCCACATTTAAACTTGATTTTGAAAGCAATACATTATTGAAACAGATCAATTATTCTATTACAGACATTGGAGTCAGATCACAATACAAAAGAGCAAAAAATAAAATAAATAAATAAATAAAACTAATAATCAGTGAAAACACACAGTGTTATAGATGTATCATTTAGCATACATTGGCAAGTAAATAGTAATATTACTTTTTAAGTTATTTCTTTAAGAATATGTCAAATTAAGCAAGAACAAATTTAAGTTCTATAGCTTAATCATGTTGAGAAAGTGCCCATCAGAAGAACAGCAGAAGTTTGACAAGTACATAGTAAGCTCTGTACTGAAGCCAGAGGGAAATATATATCTAAACACTAGTGCAATAATCTACTGCATCTGTTACTATGTAAACTGGGTTGTAACAAAGGGTGGCTTGTTTTCTTGTATTCATAGAAACACTTTGAAGATGGCAAAAGAACAGTGCGTTGCAAATAACAAGATTGCCCTTTTAATCTCCATTTCATAGTTTGCAGATATTCTCACCCACTATAACAAGCAGCAATCAGATGAAACAAAAAGATGTTTTCATTTACAATAACAAAGGCCATGTTTTAAGACGTTACTCCAACTAGATCTTTTTTTCTTTAGAAGTCTTATTATTTATTTCTAATATGTGCTAACACACCTGCTGAAACACACACACACACACACACACACACACACACACACACACACACACACACACACACACACACACACATATACACACACACACGCAGTTTGACTTGCAGTACATTTTGGACCCCCATACATCCTCCCTTTGACCATTAAGCACTTTACCCATATTGGCCCATTCATTCTACTAGACTTCCAACATCCAGTTGTTGTGTCTTTCGGCTTTTCCCGGTTAGGGGTCGCCACAGCGGAACTCCGGTCCGCTAATGATTGGCAGTAGATTTTTACGTGTCAAGTTGCCGGCCCTGACGCACAACCTTCAACAAAGGTATGCCCATTCATGCATGTCTCCACACAGAAGACACTCTAGCTGAGAATCGAACAGGACAATGTCTTACTGTGAGGCGACAGTGCTACTGCAGCACCACCACCACAGTTACTTCCAACATCCAGTATACTACTAAATATGACACCTGTGGTTCAATTGAAAATACAAAGCCTGAATTATCTAATGGAAGTGCAAAAAGGATAAATATTTCACAACTTTCACCATCACCACTGATTATTGTTATTACACTTTTGTTGCATTTTTGAAAATGCCACCTCTCAACCTCTATTTGGACAAAGACAAAAATAATGGAGGGACATATTTCAAATATTGTTCTTATAAGCTTAGAAAGTTGCTAGAATAACAGGTACTGCATTACCATGTGTTTTCTGAAGGATATAAAGTGTGAAACTCGAATGTTGGTCATTATTCAGTGACACCAGTACTCAATAATTTTGCCAGAAAACCATGTATTTTATGAAGAACAGACCGACAAATATGAGTCAAAAACCTGAACACTCAGTGAAAATCTAGGCATCTGGGAGGTAAATATAGTATTATCTGCATTTATTTTAATACAGTTAGTTGGGGAAAAGAAACCATTTTAGAAAAAGTCTCTTTATGTTTTTTGCCTCATTTGATGTCTTATTGTTGCCCTTCATATTTCCAAGGAATCAGAGCAATAAATCAGTTCTTATAAATCAGAAGCAGAGTAAATGATTATAATCAGAAACTGAATTCAGCAGTGTAAAGACAACTGTTCACTTTGGGTTTACTGTGATTAATCATGTGTCATTTGGTTGACAAGTTATCAACCCTCACTAAAATGTATAAAGCCTTGTGAGATCACAGTTTTACAACAGAGATAATCTTAAAGTTGTAAAATTCAGAAAAACATTTTTTTATGGTAATAGACCCCTTGGAGCTTTTCATATAAGGGCAAGACCCCACACCTACAGTCTATAAGTATGCTTTCTCTCAGGTCAAGCAAACTCAGAAAAGAAAGAATATAGACATTCTCCCTGTTCTGCAGTTCCACAATTTAGTCAATGTGTGATCTGTGCCATCACAATCTAGTGAAACATCAACTTCAAGAAGCTTGTGATCTTCCTGTTTTGACGGCCTGAGATTCACTAATCTGATATATTGTAAAAAGTAGGTTCCCCGCTGTGTTATATCCATTCCATTGGTTTCTGTCAGGAGACAAGTTTAAAGGGACATTATAATGCAGAAAGGACACATGAGAAATGGCTATAACTATACACCTACAGAATTCATTGTAAAACTGTAATTCTTTTGACAGAATATCTCCAGTAATAAGGAGCAATACAATTTAACCAGTTCCCACATGTATGTGCTTCTTTGTTATACTTATTGCTGTGTTCCATACCAGTTTACATAAACTACTAGTTGTTTTGTCAGCAGACAGTCCCACAGGTAATAACGAATGCTTTCATGCCATTGTCTGTAAATTCTGAGTCAATCAGGGGGGAGAAGCAGCAGGAGGACATTCTGCAGAGTCTTTATAGGAGAGATGTTTCTCAGTTTTAGACTCTTCTTTTTCTAACCAGATGGCTCTGAACACCATGACATTAGTTCTGTTTACATTTGTGAGCCATAGGTCAACAACTTCAAATCACCATTTGACACTGACTAGAAATCTGGACAGTACTACATCTGAGGTTAAGTGTTACAAATCTGTTTTGCTAGTATTTTCTGCAGCTAACAAAGTGCATTTTTTGGGGTATGGAATTTTTTTTTCTTTTCTGTTTACACTGAAAGTGCAAGAGGAGCCACTAGAAACAACAAGTAGTCTATGGAGTGCAGTGCTTGCATTCAGAAACTTGGAAAAATTCAAATATCAGAAGAAGGCTTAAAAAAACTTTTGTTAAGCACCTTTCAGTGTTGTTAGGCTCTAGTCTCAAATGAAAACATTAACAGTAGCCAGTGCTGGCCACCAAAGAACAGTTGTAGAAGCTAAAACAACTTTAACATTTGTAATCCTTACTCAATATCACCAAAGCTAACAACTCTGCAGAGATACTTTATAGTCAAATTATGCAGAAAAATCCTGGAACTCAATCCCTCTCACCTGTAAACAAATTGATAAACCATCCAGTTTTTAGCAGGTCATAAGTCAGCACCTAAATAATTTATGGCTATGCTTCTGCTGTCACCCTGAATAAATGCTCTTAATCTGCTCTCTCTCACTTAACCTTACTTTACCTCAATCCCTGTCCTTGACCTTTTCTTATGCTATGCAAACATCTTTCTTTCCTCCCTACATTTTTTCGTTATCTTTTTTTCCTCACTGCCTCACACCTAACTCCCATCTGCACCTAGTTTCTTTGTCTCTTCCTTTTCCACCCTAATTCACCTCATCTTATGTCATATCACCCTCTTTATTTCGTCCAGATTTCTTTCACTGTTCTCTCACCTCTCAACTCATTTTTCCTATTACCTTATACTAGTTTCACATCTGTAGCACACTAACCTACTTCCCTTCCCAATCCCATCTCACCCTCTATAACTTCACACAACTGATGAGATGTTCTCTTCTTCCTCTGTATAGTTTGACATTGTCCAAACTACTCCTGATCTACCTTTCTTATCATTCAACAACTCCTAATTATATACTTCTGATCATAAAGTGTTCAATGCTGACCATCTAAACTGGCCTTAATCTTATGCACCAAATCTACTGTTATTATATTGTCTGCTTAACATGAAACACCAGCCTTCACAGATTGTAATACTTACCTATCTGTTACTTCTTTAAAGAGCATTGCTCTAATTTATGTACATACCTATGAGTACTGTTGGATTTTATTTGATTGTAAGTATTTTTGTTAATGTATGCATGTGGAGCCTTTCTCCCTGGGACTATGCTGAAAAGAGGATTTGCATAGCCCAGTCAGACTTTCCAGGTAAACAAAGGCAATAAAATAAAAATAAATAGATACCTTACCCTGCTGCACTTTTAAACAAAATCAGAAACTGTATAGTAGAGAAGTGTTGATTACATTTGCTATATGATAAAGAACACTTTTACAGTTGCTTCTCAGCCTTGTGGCTAAGATGAAGCGAAAATTATTTGTACCTACTGACTGGGTGAATGTTCCATACTTTACTTCAGACATTTTTAACTGATGTGTTTTTATCACTTTGTGTTTTAAAGGGATATCAATAGTAATTTGTGGCTATTCTCACTCTAGAAGGACTCTAAGAAAGGGTCTATGTTAAATCACTGAACGCTTAAAAAAGCGAATGATGATTTATCGAACCCATGTAAGCAAAAGCTTACAATCTCGAACACTTAGAGCAGCAATTTTTTTTCCCAAGGGAAAAAAAATCGCTGTTCTATAAAAAAAAAAAAAAAAAAAAAAATTGAAATATTAAATAAAGTGTGTGTGTGTGTGGGGGGGTAAACTTAAATATAACTCCAAGATTTCACTACAGTGACAAAAAAGGCAGAGTAACAGAAGCGGCCAAGTGATTTCTTTCCCAGGGAAAGAATTTGCTTATATGCCGTTTCGCTATTTTGCCTTTTCGTGCTTTCAAGTTCGATCAAGACGCATTCGAAAGAATGCATCTTCAATCATTTAATGGGAACCATCTAAGAAATTGTATCACACTCAAAACTGACCATTGATTGACTAAACAATGTGATCCATGGTATAATATAAAATATATCATATATGTGCATGTATGTGGGTGTAATATCTATCTATCTATATATATATATATATATATATATATATATATATATGTATATATATATATATATTTATATCTATCTATCTATATATATATATATATATATATATATATATACACACACACACATATATGTGTGTGTGTGCATGTATGTGTGTTTTGTGTGTGTGTGTGTGTGTGTGTGTGTGTGTGTGGGGGGGGGTTGGGTTGTGTGTATGTGTGTGCGTGTGTGCATGTATATATTGCTCATGGTTTATGACCCTTCAGAATATAGCAACTTCAGGAATTCTTAGTTAATGTATACTTCAACATGTGCATTTGCTTAAAAGCTGTTTTATTATTTGTTTTACAATGCTTACACACTGTGGCCATCAGTGATTTAAAGACTGTTCTTTCCTGTATATGTTTCCATTTGTTAGTTGCTTATACATTTCATTTACACATCTCTCTAAATTTTGTTAATTAAATAAAGTAGTCAGTAGCAGCTACTATTATTTTTCTATTCTAATAACTTAACATGTGGTAGGTCACAGAGACAGGGATGATTCCAGTCATTAAGAAAGAAACTAAAGGAGTACCACAGGGGTCTATACTGTGTTCAGTGCTTTTCAGTGTTTTTTCTCAAACATACTTGAGGGAAGAGAAGATAATATGGGGATAGGTACAGCAGTAGAAGATGGAGGGTGGAGGAGACTACGGAAGCCCAACACACCACACATAGTCTACACTCCTGTGTCTCACAGCCACTAAAGCCTAACCATAAACCCAACATACTAGTCATAGGAAACTCCATTGAGAGACACACAGATGTGCCCCTCATCAGGCTGGATAAGGAGAAAGTCATGGTTAGTTGTTTGTCAGGTGCTAGAATCCGCCATATCACACATGAACTCAAGTCTCTCAACAACAGGTACTGTTATGACTCTCTCATAGTCCATGTTGGCATGAATGACTTGAGACATACCTCCCTGGATTATATGAAGAGAGACATGATTGAGCTTGCTGAATATGTGTCTCAGGCAGGTATGTCCCAAACCTTAAGCAGCATTCTACTGTCACCCAGAATGATGCCTCAATAGAAGCAGAAAATGATTGACTTTAACAATTGGCTTAGTTTCTGGTGTCATTCCAAGGGGATCCGATATCTGACAGCCTGGGAAGACATGATCAGTGGACCACAATGCTTTGCCAGAGATGGCCTGCATCTGTCTCCCTTGGGCTTCAGGCTCCTGGCAAAGGTTCTTGCCTTCCCCATAGTGGCTTTTTAGGCAATGCCATGAGGTCAAAACTACCGACATGAAAATGTCATCAAAACGCATATTAAAGGTCATGCTGCTAAACGCTAGGAGTCTAAACATGAAACTGGACTCATTGCAAGCATTCTTAACTTTGGAAAATGCTGACATTTGTGTAGTCACATAAACATGGTTCAAAGCTGTGGAGAGCACCCCAGCCATACCAGGTTACTCATCCTATCATACATTCAGACCCCAAACCATGGGCAGCAAAGCAAAGTGAAAGGAGGTGGAGTTTCAATATATATTAAAGATATACACACATCCAGGCTGATCAAAATGTATGATGCACAAGAGACACTCCAGGTGCAGTTAACAGTGACAAGACCCCTATTCAAATCATAGCTAGCTACAGGCCCCCAACTTTCACTCAAGATACCCACTCCACCTATTTGGACCTCTTCAAATCTATCAAGATTCAACCCTTTACCGTGATCCTGGGCGACTTTAACTATCTAACCATAGACTGGAAGAACTACTCATGCCAAAACACAAATGCCCAGGGATTCCTTGATTTTTTTCAATGCAAATGCCTTTGACGAGCTGGTCAACATCCCCACAAGAGGTGATAATATCTTGGACTTGGTATTAACCAACATGAGTAACCACTGCAGTATCCCAACAGTGTCATCCTCTCTGGTAAGATCTGACCACAAAGTGGTCACTTTCGAAGTCACCATCTCCCTTGACCCCCCCCCCCACAGCACCTCCTGAGAGGAAGGTATAAACAGCTTCACAGCCCCTTCCCCCTCTGTAGGAACTGGCACAAATGTCCAAACCTACACCAAAGTACTATACAAGCATTTATATAGCTGCATGGAATCAGGAATACCCAACAGGACAAAATCATCCTCCTTAAGGAAGAGTAAACCTGTCTGGTAGACATCTGCAATAAATAAGCTCAATAATAAAAGGAAAACATTGCTGTCCAAGCCCAAGAAGGAGCAGGTGTCTAATTGGAGGCAATCTCTCCTTAGCCTGAACAAGCAAATAAGAGCACTAGTGAAATCCTCCAAAGCAAACTGTGAGTCCAAACTGGCTGCATCTACTAAAGACCTTCTTCACATATGTCTGCAATCTCAAATGAAACACTCAGATCTGCTCATAACTGGTGGTCAAGGACACCACATACACAAATGGTGTAGATATAGCCAACCTGCTGGCAGACAGGTTCAGTGAAAACTTCATCCCTCAGCCCCCCCCCATCAGTAAATCAGGACATCCCCAGCACCTGCCCCCTTCCCTTTATCTCTAGGGAGCAGGTCATTGTTGCCCTATCAAAGAAAAAAAAATACAGCCTCCATGGGACCCGATAACTTCCCAGGCTGCATCCTACATGAACTCTGGCAGGAACTTGCAGCACCCTTAGGCACCCTATTCAACCAAAGCCTGAGTACTGGCTTTGTCCCAGTCAAGTGGAGGACAGCCACTGTCATCCCTTTGCACAAAGGTGGAGCATCCGCCGATCAGTAAATTATAGACCCATCAGCCTAACTAGCCTGATCTGCAAGGCCATGGAATGGATTATCATGGATCTCATTAACAAGGACATCGGCAACCTCCAAACACTCGATCTCACACAGTTTGGTTTCATCAAGGGG